>NC_064642.1:179166642-179469673 GCF_023864345.2 Schistocerca serialis cubense
CTTCAGTTGAGAGGTTGTGTGTACACCATTGATACTTACATTGTCTGCGTGTATTCACTGTTCGCATCTTCACAGTACTGTGTCCTTCAGACATGCATCCATGTTTTTAGGAACTGACACTATCACTGACGATTACAGTTGTGGTAGACGTTACGAAACACACTGACGATTACAGTTGTGGTAGACGTTACGAAACAGTGTCGCATTCTGCGACTATGCATTGACGTCAAATGTTTGAGACGCATGAAAATTTGTGCTGGACGTGGTTTCGAACCGGTATTTCTCAATTATCGCGAGCTGTTACCATAACCACATCGGCTACCCAACAAGCACGCATCCAGGACCGATCCAAGCTTCCGTATGTCACGTAGTCACGCTTGCACGTTTGATGATTCTGACACAAGAAGAGGCAAATAATATAATGTAATTTTAGCCTATCGAAGTATGGTTACATCATTGATGCTTACAATCTCTGTGATCGTACAGTGTCAGTATCTTTATAACACAGTGCTCTTCAGACGTGCAACCATGTCAGAAGGAACTGTCATTGCGAATGACTATTACAGCTGCGGTAAACATTACGAAATAGCTTCGCATTCTGCTACTATACACCGAAGTCAGCTGCTTGCGACACAAGCAGACTTGTACTGCACTGGGACTCGAACCTGCATTTCCCACTTAATCATGATTGGTCACCTTAATCACTTTGTCTATCTCCAGGACTGATCCAAGCCTCCATATATCACGTTGTTAGGACCCTTACCCACATTTCATGATTCCTGCACAGGGAGGGATCAATGATATAAGGCCATTTTAGCTCGTCTAGACAGCGACACATAACTGATGACTACAATCTCTGTGTTTACGCAGTATATCATTACAACACAACGTCCCTCAGACATGCATCCATGTCAGAAGAAACTGACACAGCCGCTGGCGATTACACGTGTGGAAAATATTACGAAACAGTTTCGCAGTCTGCAACTATGTTCTGACGACAGCTGTATGAGACACATGAAAAGTTGTGCCGAAACGCGAAACCCGGATTTTCCACTCATCACGAATGGACACTTTAACCACATCGGCTATCAGGACACGCCTTCGGGTCCTATCCAAACTTTCATATGCCACGCTTTCACAACCCTTACACTTACATATTTCAAGATTACAGTACAGGACGGAACAAATTTTATATCTTCATTTTAGCCTGTCGAGACATGGATACACCATTGATGTTTACAATGTCTCCGTTTATACGGTGTCTGTATCTTGGCAATACAATGTTCTTCAGACATGCAAACATGCATGCATAAAAACGTTGCTAGCATCAATGACGTATCGCTAAGACGACGAACTAAAACGACGACACAAAATTTGTTCCCCCCCCCCTGTGCTTCCATACAAAACGTGGGAGCGAAAGTGTTGTGACTATGTGACACATGGCTGATGGATCGATCCTGGAGGTGTGCTAAAAATAGCCATAATCGTTACGACAACAGCTGGCGATAAGCGGGAAATCGAGGTTCGATTTTCAGTTCGGAAGAAATCTTCATGCATCGCAAACAATGACGCTAATGCACAGTCGCAGGATGCGGAAAAATTTCGTAATGCTTACCTCTGATATAACAGTCTGTGCGAGTGTGTCCAAAGCAACACTGCATCATACTACTGAACAACACCGGCGCTGCAATATCATGTTTTTCCGCTGACATCAGGCAAGCTACTTTCAATTAAAAAGTATCCCTCGTACAGAAATACGCAACATGGATGTACGAGTGAGGGCTGTAGGCGCATATTTGGAGACGTGTGGAAGTTTGCGTCTGGCAGTGAAGTGTGCTCGGATAGCCTATTGTCAGGCGACAGCACGTGGTAAATGGAATACGGGTTCGTGTCCATATCCGCAAAAATATTCATTGTCGGCATCCAACTACACAGCTGACGGTTGTCCATATTCGCAGCTGCGAGTACCTTTCATGTATCCCATAACGGCTACTGGTAGCGCCACAGTGCCTGTTCCTTCAGACATGCATCTATCTTTTAAGCTACTTTGCATCACATTTCTGAACATCACACACACCATTTTTAATTAAAAGTCTACCATGTGCGGGAATATACACTAAGTGATCAAAATTATCAGGACACCTCGTTGAAAATGACTTACAAGTTCGTGGCGCCCTCCATCGGTAATGCTGGAATTCAGTATGGTGTTGGCCCCACCCTTAGCCTTGGTGACAGCTTCCACTTTCGCAGGATTACGTTCAATCAGGTGCTGGAAGGTTTCACGGGGAATGGAGCCCATTCTTCACGGAGTAATGCACTGAGGAGAGGTGTCAATGTCGGTCGGTGAGGCCTGGCAAGACGTCGGTGTTCCAAAAGATCCAAAAGGTACTTTTTAGGATTCAGGTTAGGAATCTGTGCAAGCCAGTCCATTACAGGAATGTTATTGTCGTGTAACCACTCGGACAATGGCCGTGCCTGATGAACAGGTGCTCGATCGTGTTGAAAGATGCAGTCGCCACCCCCGAATTGCTCTTAAACAGTGGGAAGCAATGTAGGCCTGTGCTGTGATACAGTCACGCAAAACAACAAGGGGTGCAATCCCCTACATGAAAAACACGACCACACCATAACACCACCGCCTCCGAATTTTTATGTTGGCACTACACACGCTGGCAGATGACTTCACCGGGAATTCGCCATACCCACACACTGCCATCGGATAGGCACATTGTGATACGTCACTCCGCACAACGCTTTTCCACTGTTAAATCATCCATTGTTTACGCTCCTCGTACCAAGCGAGGCATCGTTTGGCAATTACCGGCGTGATGTCCCAGTTTTCTTACATCGTGCCTACCTGTCACAGTTCTTGCAGTGGATCCTGATGCAGTTTGGTATTCCTGTGTGGTGGTCTGGATAGATGTCGGGCTGTACGCTTTTGTGCTGTACGTGTCGCTTCACGTTTCCACTACCCTAGCACTTCGGAAACAGTGGGCCTAGGGATCTTTATGAGTGTGGAAATCTCGAGTACAGACGTATGACTCAAGTGACACCTAATCGCCGTACCGTTTTCGATGTCCGTTGAGTTCCGCTGAGCGCCCCATTCTGCTCTCTCACGATGTCTAATGACTACTGAGGTCGCTGATATGGAGTACCTGACTGATGTACGAGTACATCTGCAGGCTGTAGACACATGGCTGACGACAAATGGAAGTTTCGGTCTATCATTATGGTAGCACAACCGTCGTGATTAGCGGGAGGGCCGGGCGGAGTGGCCGCGTGGTTTGAGCCGCCATTTCACGGATTGTGCTGCCCCTCCCGCCGGATGTTCAAAAAATGCCTCAAATGGCTCTGAGCACTGTGGTACTTAAATTCTGAGGTCATCAGTCCACTAGAACTTCGAACTACTTAAACCTAACTAACCTAAGGACATCACACACATCCATGTATGAGGCAGGATTCGGACCTGCGACCGTAGCGGTCGCGCGGTTCCAGACTGTATTGCCTAGAACCGCTCGGCCACCCCGGCCGGCCCCGCCGGAGGTTCGAGTCCTCCCTCAGTCTTGGGCGTATGTGTTGTCCTTAGAGTAAGTTAGCTTAAGTTAGTGTAAGTAGTGTGTAAGTCTAGGGACCGGTGATCTCAGCAGTTTGGTCCCTTAAGAAATCACACACATTTGAACATTTGATAAGCGGGATTTACGGGTTCCAGTCTCAGTTCAAATGGTTCAAATGGCTCTGAGCACAATGGGACTTGACATCTATGGTCATCAGTCCCCTAGAACTTAGAACTAATTAAACCTAACTAGCCTAAGGACATCACACAACACCCAGTCATCGCGAGGCAGAGAAAATCCCCGACCCCGCCGGGAATCGAACCCTGGAACCCGGGCGTGGGAGGTGAGAACGCTACCGCACGACCACGAGCTGCGGACTCCAGTCTCAGTCCAACACGTGTTTTCATATGTCGCAAAAAGCTCATGTCAGTGTGTAGTTGGAAAATCCTGAACTTTTTCGCAATAGTACAATGTCCAGCGACGAAGAAACTGAACTGATGCTGGTTCCGGAATTTACAAGGCACATACGTGGGCGACAGACAGCCAGGGCCCCTGCATGACGAGTTGAAGGTAAAAGGCGGATGTATCGCAGCGGCAGGGGCAGCGTTCGGACGCAGCGGCGCAGAGAAGTCTGCAGCGCCGGCCGCCAGCTGTGTCCGCAGCGGCTGATGTGCGGCTGCAATCCCGCTCGCTGGCCGGGGCATAAACCTGTCCGCCACGGCGGGCCACACCGCGCCACACACGCCGCAGCGCCACTCGTCACCGGCTTAGGCGGACGCCCGCCAGCTGGCTGCAGCGCCGCGGCCTGGGATTAGCGCCAATTGCCGCAATACGCTGCTTTATTGAATAGCCAATTGTCATATTTATCGGTCGCGTTTATCTCGTCGTAAAATTTTACGCGGCCGCCGCAGGGCTGCCGGCCGGCGGGCACGAGCCGCCTGCGCCCGTCGCCCGGCAACGCAGCGCGAGCCCAGCCAGGGCTGCCGGGCAGCGGGGAATTTTTCTGGCGCGCCTCTAATTTGTGCCGACTGTAAACAAAAAGTTGTTCCGCGAGTAGCGAGCGGCGGCAGCGGCAGCGGCGGCGCGAGCGATGCGGGCTGCCCCTGGGAGAGCGGCTCGCCCGCGGGGCTCCCTGGCTCACAAATTCTGTTTCTGGGTCGAAAATCCCAGAGTAGCGCCCTCTACGTGCTTTTCTTGTTTCGGTAGTCTATGCTCACACGGTTTGCGATGAATTCAATTGTTTCCTACAAATTACACAAGTGGAAACCTTGCCCCTTTAACCGCGCCAGTAAAGAGACACCCAACTGAGGGCAAAGAAGATGATACAGGATAATTCCATGTGGAGTCGAGTATCGGTATCCATATCAATGGCAGAGTGATCTACGTCTATCACACTTTGCAGGCCAGCTAACGCTGTGTGGCAGAGAATGCTAACTGTTCATGCCTTCCTTGTTCCAGTCGCGAATGGTGCCTGGGAAGAATGATTGTCGATAAGCCTCTGTATTAGTCATAATCTCTCGTATTTCCAGGTCGTTGTCATTTCGTGAGATGTATATGGGAAGAAGTAATAAGCTGTTCGACTTTTCCCAGAAACTGCTCTGTCTAAAAATTTCAACAGGAAACCTCTCCGCAGGCGGGAGTGGCCGCGCGGTTCTAGGCGCTACAGTCTGGAGCTGAGCGACCGCTTCGGTCGCAGGTTCGAATCCTGCCTCGGGCATGGATGTGTGTGATGTCCTTAGGTGAATTAGGTTTAATTAGTTCTAAGTTCTAGGTGACGACCTCAGATGTTTAGTCGCATAGTGCTCAGAGCCATTTGAACCAAACCTCTCCGTCGTGCCAATGCCTCTCTTTTAACGTCTTCAACTGGAGTTTGTTGAGCTTCACTGTAACGCTGTCGTGTCAACTAAGGAAATCCAGTGACTGAATGTGCCACTGTTCGTTGCATCTTTTCAATCTTCTCTATCAGTTCTACTTTGTAAGAATCCCAGATGGTGAACAATACTCGTGAATCGATTGAACAAGTGCCTTGTAAACTACTACTTTCCCAATTAGTTAAATTACCATAAGATCTTTTCCTATGAATATCAGTCTGGCATTTCCTTTTCTTACTACTCGTTTTTATGTGGTAATTCCACTTAAAGTAACCCTGGATAGCTACTCCTTGATATTTTATGATGGATGTTGTTTCCTGCAATTTTCCATCAATAGTGTAGCTCTATGGAACCTGCTAATCAAGGAAAGCAGGATTCGGTTACGAGTGTCGACGGGGCCGTAATCAGTAACTGTCAATTCCCTTTTACAGTTACACACATTTATTTTAAAACGGTAATTCCAGACTCAGCAATAAAGAAAGATATCACACGGTATTAATGGAGGAATAAACAACCGTGTAATTAATAGTGATTTCAGTGCGCTACAATTTACCAAATGAGCGTAAAATACAGACACAGCAAACAAGATTTTAAAAACGAGCCAATGTGATCCCAGTTAGAATTTTAAGGCAAGTAACCACAGTCACGGTTGAAGGCCTTTAACGCCAAGAACGGCAATTATAAAAAATTTAAACAAACATACTGTAAAGCAGTAATGCAATAGCAAGGTTAATTTAAAAAGACAGGCAACTCATCACCAAGCGGGTGAGACAAAATTATGGTAAATTTGGTGGCACAACCATTTAAACCTGCTGTAACGCCAAGAATGGCAATTATATAAAAAATTTAAAAACATACAGTAAAACAGCAAATAGAACAGCAAAGGTTAATTTAAAAGGACAGGTAATTGATCACCAAATAGGTGAGACAAAATGATGGTAAACTTGGTAGCACAATCATTTATACCTGCTGTAATACCAAGAATGTCAGTTATATAAAAAAAATTAGAAACATATAATAAAACAGCAAATACAATAATAAAACTCAAGGACTCGTCACACACAGTGCACCAGGAATCGACCTCTGAATAGGTCCGGCAAAAAACACTTTCACGATCGTTGAGATAGGCAGCCAAGAGTTCCATGCACTTCACAGGATGGTATCTCAGACTAGTGACAGTCTAGCGAATGACTAATGATAATCTTGCTGAGGCTACCTGACGTCCAATAAACCAAATGCAAAGATGTAAAAATACGGCAAACCTGGAACCGGCGGGCCGGCCTGTGTGACCGAGCGGTTCTAGGCGCTTCAGACTGGAACCGCACAACCGCTACGGTCGCAGGTTCGAATCCTGCCTCGGGCGTGGATGTGTGTGATATCGTTAGTTTGGTTAGATTTAAGTAGTTCTAAATTCAGGGGGACTGATGACCTGAAATGTTAAGTCCCATAGTGCTCAGAGCCATTTTTGGGAACCGGCGGTCTGGACTCTGCCCGCAGAATACTGTGCTTAGAGTGCCTGGAACGAGAAAGGAATCACTACCACCAGAGTAGAAGAAGCGCCAACCAACTTACAATCAAGAAAGCTGTCAAAACTACACGCCCCACCGGACAGCAGCGGCAAGGTGAGGAAACGTACACTGCCGTTACATACACTAACCTCCAAGGCAGGTAACTGAGGCGTTAGCCGCCACGAGGCAGAAAAAACACCGCTGTTTGAACTTAACAAATAGTAACAAACTGAACGCAATAAATAATAATTGGAAGTCCAGGGAAGTTAATCAGATCCGCCTTCCCCAAGCACTCCACTCGCTGCTCTTCGCCTCAGGAACACTAAGACCAGCAACACGAACCCAAGTCAGTGGAGGCTCCGAAATCTCACAATGGCGGAGGTTTCCCTACTTGAATCCAAATACACTCAACTTAAAACTTGCAGGATCCGGTTTACGACGAGGTCGTGTACCTTCGTGACCACAGTCCTTCAGTCCGGCACTCCACGCTCGCCGCCAGCGGTCTCGGCGTGTTCGCGCACTGCGCGGACCTGGCTCCTCCTGAGTCCCTAAGCGAACTACACACTGACATGACCCTGAAGAACCACGACGTGGCCCCAAAGATAGGGCAACAGTTACTACATATCGATAACTGCCGCTGCTGCCACTAGCGGACAGGCAACGCTTGCGAAACCAAGTCGCGCCTGTCAACACGAGAAGAAGACAAACAGCCACAACCATGTCAGCTGAACGATACGGGCTGGCCTCCAAAAGCGGACGGAAACCTAAACAGCACCAACGAGAGCCGCAGCATGGCTCACTCTATAGTAGCGATTTTTCCCCTATTTATTCACAGTATGTTAAATTTGTTTTCGCTGGGGATCAACTGCCAGAGCCTGCAAGGTTCATCACTCCTCCGGAGGTCATTCTACAAAGCGCTACTGTCCGCAGGCACTGCCACTTTCTCATCGACAAGCGAAATATCTCCAAACAGTCATAAAGAGTTTCCGTCACTTTCTACTTGACCATTTATCTATTTACTGTGAGCAATTTTGACCCTCTCACACTCCTAGTGAAAGAAAATGAAGTATGTCCAAGTAATTTTTTTTTTTTTAAAGTAACTTCAGATCGCTCGTAAAATTAAACCCCAATGATAAGTCGTGCAGTGTCTCTAACATGCCCGTCGGTCACGTAACGTAGGATTTTCCAGTTGTAAGTGCACAGTGAGCACGTAAAGATGACAAGGAGTCTCCATCAAGTGCGAAGTGCGTTCTGTCATTCGGTTTCTTCATGGTGATTTCATGCAGCCCACGTAACGTAACTGTCATGCAAGACATCAGAGTGCGCGAACTTCGAAGTTGGACGTACAGACTTCCACGACAGGGTAGGTCACGAAAGGAAGCGAGTGCCAGCCGGTGATCTTTTTCAGCGAATGGGTGAGGCAATTCGCGAAAATCGTCTACGAAAGGCAATTCAGAACAAGCGAAGAGGAATGTTGTCACCAGCCATTTTCCTTCTTCATGAGAATGCTCTGTCTCCCGCAACTGCAACAAAGACGTTTCTACAGCGTTTCCGATGGGAAGAATTTGATAACCCACCATACACTATGGACTAGGTTGCCTCTGTTTTACAGATCTTTGCTCACATGAATCGCTGACTATGAGGACAGCTTTCTGACACAGACAACGAGCTGCAAACTAGCGTAGAGAATTGGCGAAAAAAAGGTGTCTCTCTTTTATTGTGAGGGTATTGGAAATATGGTAAATAGCGACGAGAAGTACTAAGTTAGGGCGGCGGCTATGTGGAGAAGCAGATACAGATGTAACTAAATGTTGCAAATAAGACATTTTTGATTTTAACTGTGATTTACATTTCGTGAATAATCGGACCTTGAAAAAAAAATAGCCCTCGTATATTGTAAACTTAGTTGAATAACAAAAATAACAGGAAAAAATAAAAGCAAGAAATAAATATGTCATAATGACACATATAAGTGTAGTTTGATATCTAACGCTCCATTCTTGTTATGATAAAAATGGTTCTCAGTAAATCGTTATACTTATGCTTACGTTTCGTTCAGAATCCATACTTCCAGAAAAGAGCCTTAAATCCTAGTCCGAGGACACCAGCATAAGGCAGCGAATGTTATACGAAATAAAAGACGACCTTTGCTTACAACAAATTTCTGGATATCAGTGTTAACACGATTATAAAGACTTCTTGTGGTGTGCCGGTTCTTGCCGAAGCATACCCCTGGGATGCACGAAACCAAATTCTGATAACCAACAGAATGAGAAACCACTCCAGGTTTTCATGCAACTTAATCGAAAACAAGCATACTGTCGTGCAATGCATAATGTCTTATTATATGAATATGCTAGAGGTCACCCAATTAAGCATGAGACAAATGAGTATTACACCACTCACATAGAGACAATAGTGGTGGGAGGGATCTTCTAGCTCTGAATGAAAACAACTGGACGCTATGACAAATAGTTTTATTGACTACGAAAATGAAAGTCACCCAATGACATCTTAAAAAGAACCATCAACAGTAGAATACGGGAATACAACTGAAAGTACAACCTACTCACAGGTGGGTAGGGAGAATTAAACACAGTTACGTTAGTACTTCGCAGACACGGTCAGTGACTCCGTAAGTTGTTAATTATATGTTGTACACGGAAAGATAGGAGTGGACACCATTAGAGTGTGAAAATGCGGACTGATAGTAACAAGCTTGATGTGATCACGGACTCGCCTCCTGAAGGGAGCAAATTAGATTCGTTTCTAAACTGTTCAACTACTAGTCAGTGCGTGCATAAACAGGCTGGTGGCAGTAACGACTAGAAAATACGATTTCAAACCTCCTTTAGCACTTGGAGCTGAAGTATAGACATCTTCTCTTTGTTGGCACCACTCTTGTCATGAGTCATCTCTTTTCCTAAAAGCCTAAAGCAAAGTCATCTCTGAACGAAGACAAAAGTGAAGTGCTTTCTCTACAACAATCTGATGAGAAGTGTGTTCTCCAAGATCCCGTGAAACTCAGCATTCTTGCAGCCAGAACTGGAAATCGCTGGCCAATGGGCGCGGAGATTCCAAACTCCAACGAACGAAAAATGCTAGACAGAGTAAATCTCCTGCTCTTCTCTACAACATTTTACCTTAGCCAATCTTTAGGTACAGCGCAAATACGCGAGAATTGTTGAAAATGTCAGCGGAAGACAGTCGGAGGCAGTGTTCTAGTTAAAATGAATGTTATTCCGAGGCATCGTCACGACCATTGACATGCCCTAAGGGTGCCCACCTGCCTATAGGTTTCTTATCCGACTGGAAAGGTTTTTGTGAAGAGTTCCATGTTTCCTCCGAAAAAGCAAGGCGTGCCCCTCATCCGTTCCGTGAAGCGGTTTATGAGAATTACAACACCAGGTTCGCTATCTGCAGACGGGGCACCTCTGCAAAGTGCTACAGTTTTATAGTGACAAGTTCCTTCCAATGGAGATTCTAATCATGCTCAACTTGTCTGCTTTCTAGTCTTCGTCACCACTATCGACTACGTAAAAAAGGCAGAAGTGTAGCGAAAATCAAACGGTAGCGACGCCGATCTAGGTCTGCAATGACAGGGCAGCGTACTGAACAACTACTTTATCAAGAGAATTTACATATCAACCACTGAAATATGTTCGTGGACAGTTTCAGCGAAAAATGGCCACGTTACGTTTTGCAGCCACTTGCTGACGTGTCTTCTGCCTTGGGATCTTCGAATGACGTTTGTTTGAGCATTTTCCTGACGTTTTGCCAGCATGAGTAGCTCACTTTGTCAAAGTTTCGCCCGCCAGTACTTGTTGCAGACTGCAGCCGAGTCCGCGATGGGAGATTATATGGTTTTCCTGACCGACGTATCAACTGGCGAAACATTTGGTCTCTCTGCTTGAGCCTCTGACGAAACTGAAACTTGGAACAAACGATGAAGTAGTGAGGTTTGGTGTTGTTTCTTTGTTTACCAAAGTGCCACTCAATGAATCTCCGGGGCACATCCGTTTCGTGTTCCTACAGGAAATTACGACCAAGTCATTTTATTCATATCTTACAACAACAAAAAAAGGAGAATCTAGATTTAGCACCTTGCAAATGTAAGTCTTGGGGTACAGCTACGTGCACAACACATTCGTCATGCAGAACCATGGTGAGCAGCAATTCGTGGACTTCGTAAGACATTCGAAGAGTCTCGAGGACAGCAAATGTAAGTCTTGGGGTACAGCTACGTGCACAACACATTCCTCATGCAGAACCATGGTGAGCAGCAACTCGTGGACTTCGTAAGACATTCGAAGAGTCTCGAGGCCAGCATAAATTTTACTATGCGGGTAGAAAAGAACCAAGAGGTACCATTTCCAGATGCACTGGTTACGAGGAATGCTGAGACCCTGGAACACAGAGTGTACCGAAAACTGACACACACGGATCGACAGCTGCGTAAACAGTCAATCTTCACTGCATCCTGGATAGAGGAATCATTAAATCGTAGTAACGCACGAAAGATTAATTTGTGAGACGCAGCACCTGTGACGCAAGATCCAACACCTGAAATGCGTTTTGGTGAGCAATGGGTACTTCATCAGTTCCATAAGAAGTGTCATTCGTGTGATACATCGGAAGAAGAAGTTTGAGATATTGCCCTTCTGCCATACACCCCAGAGTGATGGACAGAGTCTGCCACAAATTGCACGAACACGGCAGGAAGACTGTTTATAAAGTGAACACGGACGTCTAGAGTATCTCAGATCACCAAAGGACAAAAGGAAACAACTAGCAGTGTAGGGCATGTACCACATATTGTATACAAGTGGAAAATATGTTGGAATCGCTAGAGTGTCCGTCAGTATCAGAATAATCGAACGTAAACGCTATCTGGGGCTGGGATGCGTACAGAAATCAGCCGTGTCCGAGCACACGCTGTGTGACGCCGATCACATAGTCATGTTCCCGCTGTGGAGAACAGCAACAACAACCGCTTATTCAGTAAATACATAGAAATTCACAAATGTTGTAATAGTTTCAACAAGAAAGTAGAAAGCCTCAAATAAACGCGTCATGGATTCCAGTACTACAGAGAACGGGCCTTAACATGTAGCAAGGGGAGAACCACAGCATTAATGACCAGGTAAAAGCTCTCTGACGTTGATGCGTCAAGTACACGTAATCTCACACCGCGGGCTCGACTTCAGGATGAGTCGAGAAGTAACTAAAGAATAAGGAATCAGGAGGCATATTCTAGACCTTTTGATAACGAGCATACCGCTGCTCTACCCATAATTTGCAGATCAGTTTTGTTTAGAAGTAGCTAAGGATTCGGCCGCGAATTAAAGCATTTAAATAATTATAGAAACAAAAGAAAACTTGCAATAACGATTCCTTACATACAGAGGACCAGAAATCTGTAAACAGATTCCTACAATCATACTGAGAGAAATGCTTGTGCCACACGCGTACACAATGATCTCGCCACTGCAACGGCGCCAGGTTAAGAAACCTCTGGTGCAAAAAGCAAACGATGAGTTCTATGGCCCAACACATGACAGATAGCCGATTGACCACGAAACAAGATGTAACTACTTTTTTCAGTCGTATGCACAGTATTTTGAAGTGCCAACCAGCTATCAAAACCACTAAGCATCACCGCTCCGCCCATTCTCACATGGCTTCTTGGAGGCCCACCAGCTGCAGTCTCGCTCGCGAGCGCTTATTGTTCATAAATAATTTCCGCCATACGACGGTAAGGTTAACGATTCGTGAATTCCGGCAGGCTAACAATGACGCTCGGATTCGATCGACGTTTCAAATGTCAGTCTGTTAATGTGTCTATGTCAGGGGAAGGCTGCCCTCGGTTAAGAGCACGTTGTTCTGCACTAATTGCAGAATATACCTCTTTCTGCTAGTTTCTAAATATTTTATTTGTGTTGCGATTTTTATCACCTTCCCCCAGTATCCATTCAAATCAGTGCCTCCCTTCAGGTACGGTCGTAGTCCATGATACAGGGTAGAAGAATAACTTGAGAACCCGATGCCCTAACAATATTTACCTTGCCCGCTAGCTGGGGCAAGCTCTTTTCATCCAGGCCGTCTGCGATACGAAACTGTGGCAGCCAGAACTTTGGTAGCGCAAACCTTCAGCAACAGATCCCGAGAATGGAGCAACAGATAAAAAAACATTAATCATGACACTTCCCAACTACTTATTAGCTGTGAAGCGCTGTTGACATCTTTTAAAACAACTTACATTTCGTGTTAGGTACGAAATCTACCTTCAGTATTGTGCTTCCACCAGGAGGATGGAATATGTGATGGAACTGTGTTAATCGACAAGTTTTTTACATAAAATATTCGAATACGACGAATATATGATGCAGCTGTTTCAAAAAAGTGTTTAATTTCGAATTAATAAACAGTAATTAAAAGAGAAATGAGTGGCACTTTTAGCTAGCTTTAAAATTAACAATAATTAAAAGAGAAATGAGTGACATTTTCAGCTGGCTTTAAAACGTACATTATAATTTTATGAAACAGTTACGGAAATTATAGTAATTAATATACTGCAAACTACGTATTTTATGTATCATGATGGAAAATGACGTTAACGAATACGTATTGTCAAAGAAAGATAGGAAGAACTTGTGATACGATAATAGATTTTTATGAGGGACCACAGTGATATTACATAGTTTTAAATATTCTTCTGGATGTAAGAAATTTGTTATGAAAGTGGGTTGCTTTTAAAACATCTACTGGAAGATCTTAGAAATATTAATTGCAGAATTTCGGTAGGATTTGTAGAGATTAAATTTCATAATTATTAAATAACAGCAAACGTTACCATAGCGAAGTGATATTATACGAATTTGAAATGTATGTTAAAACCCACCTGCACAGCCTCATGCGTCAGCGAGCCACTTCCGGCATTTGGGAAGGCGACGCGGCCCTGGTTCGAAACCGCCCGGAGTATTGGCGACGAAGTCCAATTTGCTGGCCACCCTGTATGTGGTTTTTAGACGGTTCCCCATACAACGAGCTGCTATCCATGACCTGCCCCAGTTATAGGGTTCGCAAACATTTAGAAAACATTCGCACACTTTCACACTGGATCACACGAGATGCAAAAATTTTTGCAAGGGGACTGAGCGACGGGAAAGGCATCCGGTGACTCTGCACCACCATCATTGCAAAATCTAGTAATTAGTATGCCAACCCCGTGAAGATACGGCGTAAAGAGGAGGTAAAACAAGCGGAAGTAGATATCTAATACGATCACAGTGCATAACTGTGCGTCGTTCAGTGCCTTTAGCCATTTAAACACCAGTTGTGTTGAGATGCATTTACCTTATGGTTAGTCAGTTATCTGGCTCCCTGGATTCAGCTGCAACCCTGCAATCTGAATTAAAGACGAATAAACCATATAATATTAATTGGAGCGGTATTTATAAGTTATAAGCAGAGAAAATTTCCCAGGCCTCACAGAATGTTGAACCCTTTTCACAAAACTTCTAAATGGATGTTTCAAGCGGCTAAGGAACCTCATAACTAAGATGCAATTAACCTAGACAAAGTTTGAACTGTAAAAAAGAAGACAAACAATGCATTATTTTGCGCCTTCATTGATGTGTTACCGACATTTCGAGTTGATGCACATTGGGCAATGAACGAGCGAGCTAGATACACAAAAAATCATCTAGCAATTATTTCAAGAATATCTTATTTGCAGCTACCACCAAGCTAACTTTTAGCACCTCTTCTTAAGTTTACCCAAGCAATAATGAATTAATTTGTTGTAAGGATTTGTTTATTTCTTACGTAGACATCATAAAACTTCTCAAAACTAGTCTCACGCTTAAAAAAACAACTATTATGTTATAAAACGGCCCTACATATAGGACTCAGTCACTTAAGTTGTAATTCTACCACATATTATAATATGTTACTTGTGACACGTACAGTGAAATTTATTACGTTTAAAAGACAGATCAAGCACATATTTAAACAATCACTTTCTGTGAAATGAAACACTTCACGCGCAAACCATCATCGCATTTTACCCACCTTGCCGTGGTTTTTGTATGACAGACCGTGCAGCGAGTTTGTCTTGGTCAACTACCCGGTGATGTATTCTGTCGTATTCGGGGTCTTGATGCTCTGTGTTTGATGCCCTTACTTTACACTTACGTACTTGGCTATTTGTTTCCAGTGTGTAACTTATAATATGGCGACGGAAGTCACGGTACTCCAGTTTCTCTTTACCCTCAAGCCTATGGAAAAACCAAGCATGTTGTTCGGCTACATCAATGAAGTGCGGCATCAGACTGAAGTATCATTTTTTCCCTCTGATGAATGTCGTTTAGAGGCCTATGTTTTGATGAGTCCTATAAACTTCACCCATGTTTTCGATGTAAATATGAAACATTTGAGACTGTTTGATAACTATGCTTTTCTTCTCACTCTACGAAAATCATTTTGCTGTGTATGTTGGCTTTACTGGTGTAGAGTTGGAAGCTATTGGGACCCCACTACTGTCATTCCATCTTACAACTACTAATCTCCAGACTTGTCACTTTTGAAATCAGGGTTTACTCGAGAGAATTACTTCATATTCTTACTGTCCCGTAAAGCGAATTTTGATATCCGATTTTCTCTAATTGTTCCTGTACATCGGAGTTCTTTATCATGTAATTCAGTAAGGATGGTAAATGATTCGAAATAATTGTCGAAAAACAGGTGACACTTGTATTCCAAGAAACCCAGCAACACTTCATCACATTGAGGACTAACACTTGCTCCTCAGTCCAAGTGTTTGTACCTCACAGTGTTCGAATCTAGACAAGGACCCATCCATAAAATGTATTCAGTCACTGTAGCTCCGGTCCAAATATTGTAGAAGTAATGTCATGGTTTTCTCTAATAAACTCCTTGCTCCAATGTTTACCGAAGTAAGACACTACTGTTTCATCAACTATATGTTTTTCTTCGTGTAGTGCGTTTTCCTGGACTCGTATGTTCAGCACGCCAAATAACTGCCTCACCTTAGCATACCTCTCTGACCTATTTAGACCTGCAATTGTCACATAAGTGTAAATTGGACTGCAGGGATTTGAATCCATCATGAGAAAGAGTCCCTGCAACAACATTATTATGAGAATCTGTTCCTCTTTCACAGTGCCTATTCCGCCTAGTTACTTCAAGATAACGGCTAAGTATTGCAACAAATGATCTCATTTCAGTTGAAGTCATATCACCCGGTCTATAACGTTTGGCAGCTTATTCGGTTGTGAACGTAGCAATTATCTCAACATCTCATTATCAAAATATGAAGAAGGGTATGGATTGTTGACAACATAATACTGTTGAACTCATTCGTTTTTGCTGTCTGTAAGATAATATTTCTCACAGTGACACTTCTTCTTCTTTGTATCACCATTTTCATCCTGCCTGCCTTCCCCTGCCTCTACGTTCTTCCCTCTTACTCTCATCATTACAGTATATTCACTTTCAGTAACAAGTTCTATTAGTGTTTTAGTTCTCAACTGACTTGGCGACAAATTATCTAAATCTGCAGTATTTTCAACGCCCGAATCGATATCAGTCACATCATCGTAACCATTAGTGGGGCAAGGGCTGTTAGTGAAATATGACTGCAGGTACCCATGATGTCGTCATTACATTCATCGTTTACAAGTATTCACAGAGCCTGATCGACACTGAAACCCTTATATAAAAGAAATAATACTAAATTATCGTTTGCTGTAATTGAGTCCCCCTTCGCGACTGGTGTATTGTCTGTAGTTTGGCAATGCAGCGTGTTCTGAAATGCCCGTTACAAATTTCTAGGACTTGTAGAAGGGAGAGACAGCATAATTCCTGGAACAGGAATCCAGGTCCAGAAATGTGATCCATCGACGTTACAGAACGTCACAGCTATCGGCGCCAGCTCCTATAAATATGTGTATGTAGAGGGTGATTCCGTGATGATGTTGGAGGCTATCAATTTGAGGTAATGGTCCCTCTACCGGAAACGAATCAGTCGAAAGTTATAAGTGAAAACTTTTCCGATACCTGCGACAGCGGAATACACGTGCCAGCACTGTTGTTGCTAAGGAAACTTTCGTCGGTGCTAGTATAGACCAAAAGAAGAAAAAAGTCAAGTAAAATGGCCCCTAAAATGTATCTCTTAAGAGCTACCAGCACTTTTTCGATAGAGGAGATGTGTTTTACACTAGGGATGATGCACATGTGCTCATAGCTACTCGGGTATGCATTTTACAGCCCATGTGTACTTGATATTTCTTCCTTTTCTGGGTCCATATTACCACCTCTGAAAGACGCGTACCCTACAATCTTAGCAACAACAGTATCAGTACATATATCCCGCTGTCGGAGGTACCAGAACAGTTTTCGCTTGTAATTTAGACTCGTTCGTTTCCAGTACAGAAAACCTTACCTGAAATTCATAGATTTAACATTTGCCATCATCCTTGAAAGTCCTAACATCACGAATTTACCCTTTACAAGCGCCGGCTTCTTTAACTTTGACGGTCAGCAGTGTCATTGGATGACATTTCCGGATAATGGGTTCTGTTCAAGATGTTGTGTACTCACTCATGTCTACAATTCATAAAAGTTTGTAGCCGGAATTTTCGAGCTCCCTGTACCTGACAATGAATGCTATGGATCATTGCCGATATTACACTGCTTTTACACAATAATGTAACAAATTAACTTGTTTCCAAGTTGTGGATATAAAACCAATGTTTACAGATAAATAAATGCATACTACACAAACCTTTCATACGCATTGTATAGGGTTTTGCCATTTTTCCGAGCATAGGAACATAAACATAACATTCCAGACACAAATACAAATAAGTACTACAATATTATGACGCAAGAGAATTACAGGCAATGGTAACGACTGAGTATTGATTTAAATCACTGGGGAAAGTCAAAAATTCGTGCCGGACCGGAATTCTAACCCGGCTCTCCTACTTATTAGGCAGACGCACTGACCATTATGTCAGGGCAATTGCACGGAATACTCACCTTATCCACACACGACTAATGTAGTGGCCCTTGACTACTTTCCTCAATACTCTTGGCATTTCACCGATTCCCGTAATAGTTCGAGTCTGCTGTGCATCCACACTCAAGAGACCATTGGCCTTCGTCAACTTAACTATACGTACACTACTGGCCATTAAAATTGCTACACCACGAAGATGACGTGCTACAGAAGCGATATTCAACCGAAAGGAATATGATGCAGTGATACGCAAATGAATAGCTTTTCAGAGTATTCACACAAGGTTGGCGCCGGTGACGACACCTACAACGAGCTGACATGAGGAGTGAATCCAACCGATTTCTCATACACAAACAGCAGTCGACCAGCGTTGCCTAGTGAAACGTTGTTGTGATGCCTCGTGTAAGGAGAAGAAATGCGTACCATCACGTTTCCGATTTTGATAATGGTCGGATTGTAGCCTATCGCGATTGCGGCTTATCGTATCGCCACATTGCTGCTCGCGTTGGTCGAGATCCAATGACTATTAGCAGAATATGGAATCGGTGGGTTCAGGAGGGTAATACGTTACACCGTGCTGGATCCCAACGGCCTCGTATCACTAGCAGTCGAGATGACAGGCATCTTATCCGCTTGGCTGTAACGGATAGTGCAGCCACGTCTCGATCAATGAGTCAACAGGTGGGCACGTTTACAAGACAACAACCATATGCACGAATAGTTCGACGACGTTTGCAGCAGCGTGAACTATCAGCTCGGATACCATGGCTTCGATTACCCTTGACGCTGCATCACAGACAGGAGCGCCTGCGATGGTGTACTCAATGACAAACCTGGGTGCACGAATGACAAAACGTCATTTTTTCGGATGAATCTAGGTTCTGTTTACAACATCATGATGGTCGCATCCGTGTTTGGCGACATCACGGTGAACGCACATTGGAAGCGTGTATTCGTCATCGCCATACTGGCGTATCACCTGGCGTGATGGTATGGGGTGCCATTGGTTACACGTCTCAGTCACCTCTTGTTCCCATTGACGGCACTTCGAACAGTGGACGTTAAATTTCAAATGTGTTACGACCCGTGGCTCTATCCTTCATTCGATCCCAGCGAAACCTACATTTCAACAGGATAAACACCACCGTATGTTGCAGGTCATTGAGTACACCATCGCAGGCGCTCCTGTCTGTGATGCAGCGTCAAGGGTAACCGCAGCCATGGTCTCCGGGGTGATATTTCATGCTGCTGCAAACGTCGTCTAACTGTTCGTGCAGACGGTTGTTGCCTTGCAAACGTCCCCATCTGTTGACTCAGGGCTCGGGACGCGGCTGACGATCCGTTACAGCCATGCGGAGAAGATGCCTGTCATCTCGACTGCTAGTGATACGAGGCCGTTGGGATCCAGTACGGTGTTCCGTATTACCCTCCTGAACCCACCGATTCCATATTCTGCTAACAGTCATTGGATCTCGACGAACGCGAGCAGAAATGTCGCGATACGATAAACCGCAATCGCGATAGGCTAGAATCCGACCTTTATCAAAGTCCGAAACGTGATGGTACGCATTTCTCCTCGTTACACGAGGCATCACGACAACGTTCGACCAGGCAACGCCGGGCAACTGCTGTTTGTGTATGAGAAATTGGTTGGAAACTTTCCTCACGTCAGCACGTTGTAGGTGTCGCCACAGGCGCCAACCTCGTGTGAATACTCTGAAAAGCTAATCATTTGCATATCACAGCATCTTCTTCTCGTCGGTTAACTTTCACGTCTGTAGCACGTCATCTTCTTGGTTTAGTAGTTTTAATGGCCAGTAGGGTAGGTATCCACCGTGTATTTCTAGGTTCCATTTTTGGTTTATTTCTAACTCAACCAGACCTGATTTTACCGCTGTTTTACTCTAATGTAAGAGAACGACAGTCTCAGTGGAGGAATAAGCGCCTGGCGTGGGACTGCCGCTCGGCACTGATACACGGCCGATGCTGCGCCTAAGCGAGTCGGTGGGCCGTGGAGAGCGGGCAGCTGTCAGCGGCAGGCGGCGCTCGCGTGGGCGGGCGCTGGCAGCCGTGTGTCCCGGGCGCTTTTCCGGCCGACTGGGCGGTCGTTTGCGATGGCCCTCCACTCCACCGCGCTCCACCCACTACCTGCGCCGTGTTACGCACACACACGCAAGCACGCTCACGCGCAGGCAGGCAGAGGCGGAATGAAATGTCGACTGCCAGGTGTAATATCCTGTTAATAGCCGGGCCGCGAGGGCGCCTGAAATACGGGCCTCTCACGGTTAATCTGTATAAGCCGAGCCCTCGGCAGGAGGCTGCGCGACGCGGCCGGCGGCGCATGCGGTAATCGCCAAAATAAATACTCGCGATGCGCACTTGAGCCACTTCACGCCTACGGCGCCCGCCCGGAACTCGAACGAACGCTCCCACGGCGCACGATGTTATTTGAGCAATTAATTTCTGGCTCTACGCGCCACCTTCCAGTGTTTAGTAACCGGCAACAGCCTCTACGGATATCACTGCAAAGACTGATATCTGACGCAGTTTTGTGCTAAATTTAGTTTGAAGTGACGTTAACATAGAATTTCCTAGATTGCGTTTCTGGAAACGGAGATGGTGCCACTACCTTCTACCACTGAGAAACTTGTATTATTAAGAGAAGGGTGCTGATCATAAGTGAAATGTAGACTGAAGAACAAAGAAAAGAAATATATCTAAAAGTACTGGAAAAATTTTCAAATTAACATTATAACAGTCTTGTTCTCAGTAGAGCATTTCTTAAAAGTGATACTCGCTATAAGTGGAAAAGCGACCATCTTCAGACTGTGTGCATTGAAATGTAAGTACCATAAACCGGGTGTACGTTGAGCGATTTTCGGATTCAAATGTGATCATCATGAATGTTTTTTAACTTCTCTGATACTTATGTTAGTGATAGGGGCTTGTAGGGAAGGATTACGTGCTAACTAGTACAATACATTTTCTAAAATGCAGAGGAAGTAATAGAAAAAATTGTACGTGGACAAAGTTAGCATGGATTTTGTGATACATTGGCCGGCCTACACCTGCACCGCAACTGTCAACTACCATTCCATTTGCACTCAGTATTTGAAGAACACATTCAAGCTTTGACTACCCCGCAAAAAATATACTGATCTACAATTTTCTTAAGTGCTTTATTAAGTCTCATGAAGGAAATGACCTACTACGAAAGATAAACCAAATGGTACTACCCGTCATCACAATTATAATTATGATGGAAGATACTAGGATGGAGTACGACACACGAAGTTCCAAATCTGGTTCAGCAGAATACCTTCAGTTTCATCAGTCATACACCTAAGTCCTCGTTTCCAAACTTCTTATATAGTTAGAACTAATGTAACCCATTCTTCATTCATTAAATCGATATAAGTCAGGGTAAAAAAATTTCATTCGTTGTACTAGATATATTTGTCATTATATGTTATACCTGAATTACTGCCTGAACCACAAAGCTTGTAAGTTTGAGCAACATACGACTGCCATTTGTTTCTATTAGCTGTAGGAGCATTAAGGCTTACAAATGGGCCTTCGACTATATACCGATGGTTAACGATTGTATTCTCTAGTTACGCACAGTTAATGGCATCAAACCTGTTTAATAAACTATCTATAATCTTGACGTGACAATTACCAGTGGTCAAAGTAACCACAAAACAGAGAATTCATGGACACCACCTAAGGTATCGTGATATATTGGCAGACATATACATGTGAACAAAAATTCATCAGTGGCCTGTTTTGAGAATTAATCGAGTAACATACATGATATAGTTGAAAACTCTGACGGTTTTGCAGTTAAATAATAACAGTGGATTTTGCACAAAGATATTTTAACACAATCGATTATAAATCGCAACAGGTTCGCTAATTTTTGTGCGAACTGATCGGCATTTCATAGCGCCATCTATCGTTTATTAATTGGCACCAGTCAGTATATACGAGTATTAAACACCCAACTGAGACCCAGCAGGGAGCTATAACGCTTTTGGAGAATGAGTGGTCAAAGTAACCTCAGCAGACGAAGTATATCCGGTTTACGGCACAGTGTAGATTTAGAGGAAAATTTAACAATAACAGTTAATGTAAGGTACGTAAAATAGTACCAACGTGGTGACGTGAACGGAGCTGGTATCGTGGATGCACGAACGTAAACTGTTCCTCACAGTAGAGGGGCTGTTGGTTATTACGTCAGTAACTCCCAATCCTGGGCGAACGAGATTATAAGGCCCCTGCAATGAATTTGTGACGCCACACTAGTCGATTTGTCCACCACACATCGTGAATTCTCAGCTCCGTCTTCTTATGTCTGAACTATAATTCGAGTTCCAAAATTCTCCTTGGTTTCGTTCACAGCTACCCAATGTATAAATTTAATAGACAAGGCATTAGGTTACAATCCTGTCCCACTCCCATCTCAACTACAGCTTACATTATGTGGTCTAAAGTATCCGGACACCGGGCTGAAAATGACTTACAAGTTCGTGGCGCCCTCCATCTGTAATGCTGGAATTCATTATAGTGTTGGCCTACCCTTAGCCTTGATGACAGCTTCCACTCTCGCAGGCATACGTTCGATCATGTGTAGAAAGGTTTCTTGGGGAGTGGCAGCCCATTCTTCACGGAGTGCTGCACTGAGGAGATATATCGATGTTGGTCGGTGAAGCCTGGCGCGAAGTCGGCGTTACAAAACATCAGAAAGGTGTTCCATAGGATTCAGGTGAGCACTCTGTGCAGGCCATCCATTACAGGGATGTTATCGTCGTGTAACCACTCCGCCATAGGCCGTGCATAATGAGCAGGTGTTCGATCGTGTTGAAAGATGCAATCGCCATCCCCAATTTGCTCTTCAACAGTGGAAAGCACGAAGATGCTTGAAACATGAGTGTAGGCCTGTGCTGTGATAGTGCCACATAAAACAACAAGGAGTGCAATCCCCCTCCATCAAAAACACGACCACACCTTAACACCGCCGACTCCGAATTTTACTGTTGGCACTACACATGCTGACAAATGACGTTCACCGGTCATTATCCATACCCACAACCTGCCATCGGATAGCCACATTGTGAATCGTCACTCCACACAACGTTTTACCACTGTTCAATCGTCAAATGTTTACGCTGCTTATATCAAGCGACGCGTCGTTTGGCATTTACCGGCGTGATGTGTGGCTTATGATCAGCCGCTCGACCATGAAGCCCAAGTTTTATCACCTACCGCCTAACTATCGTAGTACTTGCAGTGGATCCTGATGCAGTTTGGAATTCCTGTGTGATGGTCTGGATTGATGTCTACCTGTTACACATTACGACCCTCTTCAACTGTCGGAGGTCCCTGTCAGTCAACAGACGATGTCGGCCTGTACGCTTTTGTGCCGTACGTGTTGCCTCACGTTTCCACTTCACTGTCACTTCGGAAAGAGTGGACGTAGGGATGTTTATGAGTGTAAAAATCTCTCGTACAGACGTATGACTCAGGTGACACCAAATCACCTGACCATGTTCGAAGTACGTGAGTTCCGAGAAGCGCCCCATTCTTCTCTCTCACGAAGTCTAATGACTACTGAGGTGGCTGATACGGAGTACCTGACAGTAGGTAGCAGCACAATGCACCTAATAGGAAAACCGTATTTCTTTCTGGGGATGTCCGTATACTTGTTATCACGGAGTGTACATTTCATAACCTTGGAATTTATTGCTGCGGTCTGGCACCTGGCATCTATACCAGTTGTCAATAATCTTTCTGTCCCTGTATTTTAAATCTTGCTACCTTCAGAACTGCTGTCAACATTGTGAACAAAGCAGTTACTAATCCTATAAGTACTATACCCGTACGTTTCTCTTCCCTTAACCTGCCTTCTAAGATAAATCGTAGGGTCTGTATTACCTTACGTGTTCCTACATTTCTTCGGAATCAGTACCGGTCTTCCCTGAGGTCAACATCTACCACTTTCACACTCAGTTTTTCATCGTGTAAATAATTCGCTTCAGTATTTTGCTACCATGAATTATTACACTTCTGGTTCGATAGCATTCACACATATAAGTATCTGTTCTATTTGGAACTGGAATTATCAGATTTTTCCTGAAGTCTCAAGGTATTTCGCCTTAAAAATCTTGCGTCCCAGGTGGAATAATTTTGTCGTTGCTGGATCTCGAAAGAATTTCAATAATTCTGAGCGAACGTCTACTTCTGAGGAATTGGTTCCACTTAGGTCTCAGGGTGCTCTGTCAAATTGATCTCGCAGTGATATTTCTTCTATCAAATCCTAACCAGTTTCCTGGACTCCTTTTATAACGTTGTCCTCAAGTTTCCTTCCCTTACAAAGACTATATATTTCTTCCAATTTTCAGCTTTACCATCCGACACGTTCTCAAACATAACGCATTGTATTAAAGAACCTTGTTTAGTTATCAGTATCCGATGCCTCTTGTTGTTTTATAAATGTATACTGTCACGGAACCATGTGTTTATATCGGCAAATTCTTTAACTATCTGACCGCTTTGTGAAGATTTAGTAGTTCTGGGTCCTACGTATTCAACATGGATACATTTTTCTTTCTTCTTCTTTCTTCTTTCTTCTTTAGTATACGTATGATCACATGTTATTTCTCGAGTGAACCGTGATCATTTTAAATTTTCATCTGCGATACACAGATTTCCTATTTTAGTTCGAATCAACACGTTTTCCGTTGTTTTCGAGACGAATCTTCGTTCATTAGATTGTACGGGTCACAAAATCCTTCATGTATGGACTCCTGTTTTGTATAAGGGAGAAGGTATGGGACATTACGAACTGAAGCATCTCACAGAAGTGCTAAGAAGTCTGTATGACACAGTTTTGCGTTAAGAGAGTACCAATAAATTATTTTCAGAAAAATTAATGTCGGCTTGACATTCCAATTATTTACGACGCTATTGAAGAAGTGCAAAGATAAATTATACTATTAGGTGTTAACAATGACGTAAATTACAATAGCTTTTCCTTGGCCCTTTTGTCTGCCAATGACCAGTGACTGTTTCAGATTCTGAGGATATATTATTGCGAACTCTAGTTTGAATAAATAACGGTTCAGAAAAATTTTGAAGAAGTAGGATACATGGCATTTTGTGGTCAGTTACAAGTCTGCTGAATGTTGTTTATTTTTAGTAGATCCATTTAAAAGGTCAGGCAACTTTTTTCCTTTTTGCCACACTCACACTTTCGGTATTTCAATGAAAACAATTTTTTAAAGTATGTTTAGTAAAGTAAGTAAAACTTTAAGAAACATTGTACGAAATAAAAGAGTGCTAAATTACCACAAAACTGCGCCTTTACCACCAGGTTTATACGAAGCTGATACGTCCATTCTCACCAACAAGGACAGACGGGCATGACTAACAATGAAGACGTGCGGCATCAACTAAAGTTTACAGCTTATATGAACAAATTTAAGAGTTTCATCGAAATTGGAGAGCTCATGTAGACCTAATGAAGTCTGAATAGGTCCACAAGATTCCGCAGAATAGGTAGCGCAAACAGAAAATTGAAAGATTAAGTCTCAGCCAGCAACAAGTCGAAAGATCTAATGGAATGATGATAATATATTTTGAAGAATACTCTTTGCAAGATTCCAAAAGTGGAAAACAGTCTCTTCGGAAGGCTTTACGATGAAGGTAATTCACGTACAATTCTGGCTCTTATATCCGTTACAGGTGTGTGCTTGCATGATGCATACCGAGCGAGGTGGCGCAGTGGTTAGCACACTGGACTCGCATTCGGGAGGACGACGGTTCAATCCCGTCTCCAGCCATCCTGATTTAGGTTTTCCGTGATTTCCCTAAATCGTTTCAGGAAAATGCCGGGATGGTTCCTTTGAAAGGGCACGGCCGATTTCCTTCCAAATCCTCCCCTAACCCGAGCTTGCGCTCCGTCTCTAATGACCTCGTTGTCGACGGGACGTTAAACACTCACCACCACCACCACCATGATGCATATTCCAGTATAATCTGCACTGTACATAAAATATGTATATTTTGTGTTTAACAGTTTGTTCTCCATCTTTTTCTGCGTTCCCAGTGATTCCATCTATCTATAAAGTTAGAACTTGTTCCATACCATACTAATTCTGTGACGTATGAATTTAAAAAAATTATAAAAAACTGAAATAATTTTCACGTTACGACAATTACTACATGTAGTAAAGAGCACATAGGAATTTCAAGCTTTCGCTACCTGTCTTCTTTTTCTCATATCTTCAGAATTTCACAGAATGAATATTGTCAAAAGACATGCACCACCGCCACAAGTAAATGACTGATGTTGCACACGCACCTCTATTTCAGGGAAACCTCGAACTTATAACAATGCCTTGAGAATAACTAAGCACTGAGGAAAAAGTATTAGTGGGTGCGTGTTACCGGAAACATGGTGATAACTTGAAGAGAAATTAACAAATGCCTACCGTCCCAACGAACTGTTTCCCTGTCAATTAGAAGTTTAAAACAGTTGTGTGACACCGACATTAACTAGCGCTATGTATGAAGAACCATTTCTCGGAATATCTTTGAATCCACGGAGATCTTAACAAAAAGGCGTTAAAAAGGAATTTGATTCAAATATCCATTGCATTTTGATCTGAAATAATTGAAAAGGTTAGAGTTTATTACGGATACTGTATCAGATGTGTATGGTATTGGCTCCACTACCTGACTAAGTGGTTTTAATCCACTTCCGGCTGCTAGCATAGCAGCAGTGGCCGAATAATCGTACGGAATCGCCGTCTCTGTGTGTAAATCATACACAAGCTAAAGACTTCCAGTTGTTCCTTCGTGAGAAGGTTGCCAACTTGTGTTCAGTGACTGAGACTCATCTCAAGCAGGGTGTAAACGTGGGAACAGCAAATTTTGTTTGCTACCTCACGGTCAGTACGACTGTCGGTGGTCGGACTTTAGTCTGCGCCCGCTCTTTACTGAGTCGCCACAGAGCATACCTACCTCCATCGACTGGGACTGAGGCAACAGCATGGACGGTGAGTACATCTGCTGGCATGGTCACCTTTGTCACCACCTACCGGCTTCCCAGAGAACTGTTGGATACGGCAGGTTTTGGGGTGATTTAATCGCTACATAGGAAACTCTATGTCTCCTGGTTCTCTCTTGGTTTTAACACGAGCGGGAGGTAACTACTCGTCGCCGCTGAGCGGCACGATTTAGTTGACATGGTGCCGCATGATTCCATTCGCTATCGGTGCCCTGGACATCGCAGTCGAAATCTCACATAATATGGCTGCAACACAGGAAACGCGCTGTCATTGGATCGCGTCCCTTTCATCACTGAGTTGGACGCCATGGCATACAGAGCAGGTGGTGTGGAATCTGGTATTCGAGAGAACGTACCACGGGCGCCTTCCTCGTTACATGGAAGCTGAGCGCCTGCTCCGCAAGGAGTAGTTTATCTTCCGTAAAGGACGTACGACGGTCCCTGTGGAATAATCAATGTAGACACTGGACGGACGGAAACACCCCACGGCGGTGTGATACGAGAAGCATTATGGTGCTGCTATCTCACCATGGACGAGTATCGGAAATATCACCATCACCCTGAGAGGAGGAAAGCGAACATCTTTCTTTGGATTACTAAATTTTTCCCAAGCCTTCCTTATTCTCCTGACACGAGATTCAGTGACCCCTTCCTGTTTTCGCAGATCTGGATACTGTTGTGTGGGGCCATCGTCACATAACGACGAGGAGATTTTTGAAGTGGAGGATTGCTTGAAAACGAAAATGCTGAATTGTCCGCCCAAGTCATCCATCAATGTGAGAAACGTGGTGCACTGAAAGGTGGTTATGTGGGGTAGTGCTAACGCCATCTCCAAGTTTAGTGGCCACAGCTGCAATTCTCCCAGCTTGTAATATTCTCAGATTGCCCCTCTTACGTCACAGTCCTTACGGACTTCTAAATGCACTCATCGAGTTTTAATACAGTTGAAGACAATTTGTAGTTACAGTATAACAATGACCACTACTTCCTCGTATTCGCAGTAAGACAAATAAACGGCCTTTGTTAGAACGCAAGTAGCATGCACTAGAAAGGAAACTACTCTCTAACGCCGGACGCAGGTTGATTCTAGTCTTTTCAATTTCGAACAGTGTGCGACTACAACGAGGACTGTGTTCCACTTTCACCACCCTTTCACGACTGCACCGGTAGCGTTAAAAGGGTTCGCGCAGCAGTAAGCGCCGTCTCGTCGGACGCGGCGCTCCTGCGGGAGCGCGGGTAGGCAGCGCAACGTGCTCGCGAGTACGGCGACGTGCAGCGTAGGGCCCGGAAGGGGCGGTGCCATGCTGTGCTGTGCTGTGCCGTTCTTGTCGCCTTCGCGGCGCGGCGTTGCCAGATTTCCCCGAAGGCCGGGGCGCCCGGTGTGGCCGTCGGCGCACGGTCCCTAACCGCATTACTGTCCGACTCGCAGCCGGCAAAGTGGCCGACGCTGACACCCCGATATCTCACGCCGTCCGCCGCTCACATATTACTGCGTTCCCTTTGATATATTTCCCCCGAGGGCTGGTACGGCTCTTCTTTTCATCTCCTCTGGAACACCATGCCTATGGACTGCTTTAAGCGGTAAGACACATCTGCATTTCCTTTATGCAACGGCCACTGGTGCAAGTAAGGTTCTTCAAGCGGTCACTACTTTTCTGATAGCTGACGGAAGTGAAAGGAATGTGAGACTTGTGGAACTGCAGTCTGCAGTTGGCCACGATCCTCTTCTAGTCTGGCGGGCCAGGAAACTACTCATGTGTTGGCTAAATTTCGCATAGCAAGGTTTAAGACTGTGCTCCTACAAACAAGTAGTTTGTAGCAAACGCAACTTGCACCACAGTATTTATCACTTATTCCTACATTCCGCATTAGATCACTGCGAAATGTAGGACTTTTACAGTAAAACTAAGAATATCTGAGATGACAAAAGGATTTGTAGGTGGGAGAGGAGTTAGAAAAGAATATAGCTATTTAGAAGATATAATTACATACTTCTTACAGCAAAATATTGATGTAAGAACAGGAAAATGAATAATTGAAAGTATAAGATTAGCCAATGGCGTGGGATTAATAAGTGAACATGAAAATACACTCCTGGAAATGAAAAAAAGAACACATTGACACCGGTGTGTCAGACCCACCATACTTGCTCCGGACACTGCGAGAGGGCTGTACAAGCAATGATCACACGCACGGCACAGCGGACACACCAGGAACCGCGGTGTTGGCCGTCGAATGGCGCTAGCTGCGCAGCATTTGTGCACCGCCGCCGTCAGTGTCAGCCAGTTGGCCGTGGCATACGGAGCTCCATCGCAGTCTTTAACACTGGTAGCATGCCGCGACAGCGTGGACGTGAACCGTATGTGCAGTTGACGGACTTTGAGCGAGGGCGTATAGTGGGCATGCGGGAGGCCGGGTGGACGTACCGCCGAATTGCTCAACACGTGGGGCGTGAGGTCTCCACAGTACATCGATGTTGTCGCCAGTGGTCGGCGGAAGGTGCACGTGCCCGTCGACCTGGGACCGGACCGCACCGACGCACGGATGCACGCCAAGACCGTAGGATCCTACGCAGTGCCGTAGGGGACCGCACCGCCACTTCCCAGCAAATTAGGGACACTGTTGCTCCTGGGGTATCGGCGAGGACCATTCGCAACCGTCTCCATGAAGCTGGGCTACGGTCCCGCACACCGTTAGGCCGTCTTCCGCTCACGCCCCAACATCGTGCAGCCCGCCTCCAGTGGTGTCGCGACAGGCGTGAATGGAGGGACGAATGGAGACGTGTCGTCTTCAGCGATGAGAGTCGCTTCTGCGTTGGTGCCAATGATGGTCGTATGCGTGTTTGGCGCCGTGCAGGTGAGCGCCACAATCAGGACTGCATACGACCGAGGCACACAGGGCCAACACCCGGCATCATGGTGTGGGGAGCGATCTCCTACACTGGCCGTACACCACTGGTGGTCGTCGAGGGGACACTGAATAGTGCACGGTACATCCAAACCGTCATCGTTCTACCATTCCTAGACCGGCAAGGGAACTTGCTGTTCCAACAGGACAATGCACGTCCGCATGTATCCCGTGCCACCCAACGTGCTCTAGAAGGTGTAAGTCAACTACCCTGGCCAGCAAGATCTCCGGATCTGTCCCCCATTGAGCATGTTTGGGACTGGATGAAGCGTCGTCTCACGCGGTCTGCACGTCCAGCACGAACGCTGGTCCAACTGAGGCGCCAGGTGGAAATGGCATGGCAAGCCGTTCCACAGGACTACATCCAGCATCTCTACGATCGTCTCCATGGGAGAATAGCAGCCTGCATTGCTGCGAAAGGTGGATATACACTGTACTAGTGCCGACATTGTGCATGCTCTGTTGCCTGTGTCTATGTGCCTGTGGTTCTGTCAGTGTGATAATGTGATGTATCTGACCCCAGGGATGTGTCAATAAAGTTTCTCCTTCCTGGGACAATGAATTCACGGTGTTCTTATTTCAATTTCCAGGAGTGTATATTAAAAGAATGGAAGAAAATCTATGAGGAATATGGAGTTAAGATGAATGTGGAGCAGACTAGGGCAATTCTTTCTCCAAGGCAAACAAAACTTGATGACGAGTTGCTGGAAAAAGTAGATAGCTTCAGGTAAATAGGATGCAAAATGACTAGCAGCATGACACGTAATCAAGAAGTTCAGGAAGGATAGCTGCCGTAAAAGAAACGTTTTACAGAAGTAGCAGTTCTGTATCTCATTAAAACAACAATAAAATAAAAGAGTGGTGAAATTTTTGTGTGGAGATTTGACCTGTATGGTGTCAAAGAGAGGACACTGAGACGGACGCTTTTGAAATGTGGATTTGGAGAAGATGGAATGTATGAAATGGACAGAGAAACCGGCAGTGGGTGTATGTAACACAGCACAAAAATGAATAAAGGCAAATACTGGGAACATTTAAGAGAAGTTGGAATGACTAGGATAATGGATGAGAAGAGAATGCATAATGAATTACGTAATAGAATGAATGGCGAACGAGAAATGGAATTAGAAAATACAAGCTAACTGCCGTCAAGATGCATCATACTCAACTATGTAAAGGATGGAAGTAAACCAAGAGACGCTCAGCTTGTTGTGGTGGACCTGTCTGATGCGCAGAACACATCATCATCTTCATCATCGGTCCATTGAAAAAGCAAGGACATGTCTATTGCTGATTAGCTCTAAAGGAAGATATTTTTAAAGAAAGAAATATTATACGTTGCTGAATAAAAAGTACTCTTAAGTTCCCATAAATAAAGCAAAACAGGTAAATGCGACCCAACCCTATTTCACATGAGCAGCATTAAGTGGCGTGGCGGAGGGACTCGACACACAGTCATGCAAATGAAGCCTTTATGTTACTACTCGCAGTTTAACTGGATTGCCTACTACGACAGACGCTCCTCAAGATAGGTGTGTTTAGTTAGTGTTTGGTATCATTCAGGTCTTCGTGCAGTGTTTGTCAGGTTGTGTGTGTACTTCCGTTATTTCCACTGCGGACGATTATAGATGTTGTTGGCATTCTGAGGCCAGTCGGTAGGTTGTTGCGGACGAGGGAAGTTATCTCCGCGGGGTGCAGTCGGCTGGGGCCACTGGCAGCCCCTGTGCAGTGTCGGAGCGTGTGTGGAGCTGTTCGATCGCTACGAGCTTCGTGGTTCACCGACTCAGGACGTAAAAGTTAAGTAGTGGTTTCAACTACCCAAGCCACGTCCATTCGCTGTGGCTGTGGTGGTGGTGTTGTGGTGGTTCGCTTCGGTGGTTTCTGTGGGGGAGGTTTTTCGGTGAGCAACGCCGAGTGGTTCTACTGGTGAGATTTAGCCGCCACGCGGTGCAATTAACTATTTTGGTCGACTACGATTTGAGTGCACCTGTGGAATTTTCTGTCTTGTGGCCGTTAATGTTCTGGTTGCCTGCCCTGGGCAATGACGTAAGTTCAGGCAGTGTTCTTTTGAGTGAAGTTAACTATTACCGTGATTCAAATTCAAGTGTACCAGCGGAATTTTCTGCCTACTGGCCGTTAGCGTTCCGGTCACCTGCCCTGGCCACTAGAAAAATTTCAGACAGCGTCCTTTCCTCACCTGTTGTCGCTGTTCAACATGGTGTGTAATTTTGACACCTAATTCATACTCCATTGTGGATTACCACGTTTGTAACATTGCCGGTTTGAGTTCCCAGGTGCTGATTGACGGGAAGCAAGTCGTGTCGGTCGGTTCGTGGCTGTCCCCTGGTTGTGTTCCGACGGATGAAATACAGGGTTATTAAAAATGATTGAAGCGATTTCACAGCTCTACAATAACTTTATTATTTGAGATATTTTCACAGTGCTTTGCACACACATACAAAAACTCAAAAAGTTTTTTTAGGCATTCAAAAACGTGCGATATGTGCCTCTTTAGTGATTCGGCAGACATCAAGCCGATAATCAAGTTCCTCCCACACTCGGCGCAGCATGTCCCCATCAATGAGTTCGAAAGCATTGTTGATGCGAGCTCGCAGTTCTGGCACGTTTCTTGGTAGAGGAGGTTTAAACACTGAATCTTTCACATAACCCCACAGAAAGAAATCGCATGGGGTTAAGTCGGGAGAGCGTGGAGGCCATGACATGAATTGCTGATCATGATCTCCACCACGACCGATCCATCGGTTTTCCAGTCTCCTGTTTAAGAAATACCGAACATCATGCTGGAAGTGCGGTGGAGCACCATCCTGTTGAAAGACGAAGTCGGCGCTGTCGGTCTCCAGTTGTGGCATGAGCCAATTTTCCAGCATGTCCAGATACACGTGTCCTGTAACGTTTTTTTCGCAGAAGAAAAAGGGGCCGTAAACTTTAAACCGTGAGATTGCACAAAACACGTTAACTATTGGTAAATTGCAAATTTGCTGCACGAATGTGTGAGGATTCTCTACCGCCCAGATTCGCACATTGTGTCTGTTCACTTCACCATTAAGAAAAAATGTTGCTTCATCACTGAAAACAAGTTTCGCACTGAACGCATCCTCTTCCATGAGCTGTTGCAACCGCGCCGAAAATTCAAAGCGTTTGACTTTGTCATCAGGTGTCAGGGCTTGTAGCAATTGTAAACGGTAAGGCTTCTGCTTTATCCTTTTCCGTAAGATTTTCCAAACCGTCGGCTGTGGAACGTTTAGCTCCCTGCTTGCTTTATTCGTCGACTTCCGCGGGCTACGCGTGAAACTTGCCCGCGCGCGTTCAACCGTTTCTTCGCTCACTGCAGGCCGACCCGTTGATTTCCCCTTACAGAGGCATCCAGAAGCTTTAAACTGCGCATACCATCGCCGAATGGAGTTAGCAGTTGGTGGATCTTTGTTGAACTTCGTCCTGAAGTGTCGTTGCACTGTTATGACTGACTGATGTGAGTGCATTTCAAGCACGACATACGCTTTCTCGGCTCCTGTCGCCATTTTGTCTCACTGCGCTCTCGAGCGCTCTGGCGGCAGAAACCTGAAGTGCGGCTTCAGCCGAACAAAACTTTATGACTTTTTCTGCGTATCTGTAGTGTGTCGTGACCATATGTCAATGAATGGAGCTACAGTGAATTTATGAAATCGCTTCAATCATTTGTAATAGCCCTGTATAGTTGGGCTCACCACCTGTCTCACCTATGTGAAAGAGGGCAGACCGACCTCCCTGGACGCCTGAGTACCACCGGTGTTTAATTATCTGTTGTCAGCTATTTTAAATTTTAGGCTTGTGGTTATTTGTTTGTTTTCTTAAAATTGTGCAAAATTAATTTTTAAATTTACCTTTCAAGCTTAAACGCCGCGACTCTCTCTGCCTTTAAAGATTATGGCAATATATTTTAAAATTTTGAATTTTAATTCTGGCGCTCAGCCATTGGTATTTCACCTTGCATATGTTGCTTCTTTAAATTATTTTACTCCTATCTTAATTAGATTTTTATCTTCTTGATTTTTAGGGTTTCATGTTGTTAAACATGCTGGCCTTCTGCCTTTAAATGTCTATGATAATGTATTCTGAAGTTTGAAACTTAATTGTGGCCCTCAGCAATTTGTATTGCATTTTGTGTATGTTGTTTTTGAATTATTTTATTGCTCTCTTAATTGGATTTTTATCTTGTTAAGAGTTCTTGTTGGGGGCCTTCAGCCGTGAAAGTGTTGCATTCGGTAAAGATTCGGCTATGTGCCGCTTTGGTTTAAAGGATTATTAAATTACAATAAATGACAATTAGAAGGAGAAACTGACCTCATCCCTTGGCTCTTTCCACAATCCTATTACCTGTTCTGCCCAGCGGGTTTAGCATGCGTTTCAGTCCCATTTCTCCTACATGCTAAATCTCTTGAGGTCACTGACACATGCGCCCATGTGTCCAATGGAAATTACCTTCCTTCACCCACAATACCAACTAAGGCACACTCCCCCACTGCATTCGTATTTCCAGCACTGGTTTTTACTGGGAACGCTTTTCGACATTTATGGGGTTCCCTTTTGAATTTGTCCACTCATAAAACAATTTAAATTAGCCTCAAACACATTTCGTGAATCTGTCATCCCTGTTGCAGCATCAGTTTCTTCAAATTCCATTGCAGACTCACTGCTGTACAGAGTTCCTTAGATGCAGCAGTGTACATCCTCCTTCACGTTTCCGGTGCCAAACATCTCACGAATGCATTGATTACCCGTTGCTCGGCTTCGTGTAACGACTCCTTGTTCGCTTCATTATTCAGTTTTAATTTGTAAATAGGCACATTAATTTTCCTAATTTTATCTGAATAGTCCTCTATGACTTCTTTAGTAGACATGTTAGAAATAACACATAGCTGGTGAAGAAAAATCGTGCGCTATTCCTTTTGTCCTACCTTTTGCACTACTCCTTCTTTCAGCTGCTCAGATATTGCTGCCTTGTTTAGTGTTTGTGTGCAGCGCTCAAAGGAGTTTGCTTCTACTGCAAGGCACAATCTAGCTACTTCCAAAAACTTCTTGTTCGACCGACCCCAGTCTCAGCACATGATGGAAGGTCCTCCACAAACGAAAATAAAACCAATATCCAATACACAGTCAGGTCGATTAAACATTTAGGTGTAACGTTGCAAACCAAAATAAAATGGAATGAGCATGTGAGGGTTGTAGTAGGGAAGGCGAATGGTCGACTTCGGTTCATTAGGAGAATCTTACGAAAGTGTGGTTCACCTGCGGTTGTTTGCTAGTGATGCCGTGGTGTGCGGTAAGGTGGCGAAGCTGAGCGACTGTAGCACGATGCAAGACGGCTTGGACAAAATTTCCAGTTGGTGTGATGAATGGCAGATAGTCTAAGTTTGGAAGAATGTAAGTTAATGACTCAACATACATTGCGCTTAAGGACCGTGAATATATGATACGAGAAATTAGGGCTCATATGGAGGCATATAGACAGTCGTACATCTCTCGCTCTATTTGTGAGTGGAACAGGAAAGGAAATGACTAGTAGTGATACAGGGTACCCTTCACCACCCACTAAACGGTGGTTTTCGGGTGTAGGTGTAGATGTAAACATCCTCGGTTGCCCTAACAGAAAAAGGACTAACCAGCTTCGCAATACTTGGATCTAATCCTAGACTGTATGATCTTAATAATCCGAACTACTCATTCCTCGCTGTCAGCTCATTATTTAGAAAGGTATTTGTTACACAGCGCACGTTCTTGCTTCTCTACAAGTCTTAGATTTTCAAAATATCGATGGCTCTCAAATGTTACGCCGACTCAGAAGTTACAGAAAAGCCATCAACTACGGAACAGTAACTTTTATGTATACACGTAACTAATGTAACTTAAACAGAATGAAACGTTACTCCACAAGTTAATGAAATACAAAACATTTACACCATACTGATCCAAACACTCGAGAGACCAAAACGATTAAAAACACATCTGAGCTTGCTCTATCAGCTGATCAAATCTTACGAGCAGAGAAAACTGTCATTAGCTGATTGTCAGTAACTGGTAACAGGTCGGAAAAGGAAAAAAGCCAACTCAAATGGAGGTACGACCAAGATGTAGCACACTGAAATTTATGGCTATGAAATGGAATGTTCTCATCCAAGAAAAAATTTGATAGGCTTTCACCAGACGACTCTGTCTTCCCAAGGCACAGCCCTTCTGCATTGTAACTGCGGTAACCAATAGCTTCTCCAAGCAGCCATCGCCTCGCAGTTATGTTCAGCTTCTTAAGGCATGCCAGCACCAGGGCCCAGATAATGTAAGTTCACTCGCTCACAGTACAGGAGTCAGCCCTTGTCACAGGGCATTGCTCTTGCCAGTGTATAATCTTTCATCACGCTAAAGCCCACCCTTGCCGTCACCTTCGTTCTGCCAAAGATGTAACCAGGGCGAGGGCAGAGACGATAGTGCGTGACATGCCAGAAATACTGGAACACGGCACTATCTTCCCCTTTTAAGGTGGAACAGGGAGCGGAGGCGAGTATTGACTGGTCCAGGCACGCGTACCTTGCCCCCCCCCCCCCCCCCCGCCCCGCCCGGGCAAAACTGAGCTGACAAAAGTGCGCCTGAATAATTTTCCCGCAGGAAAGACCTGGGATCAAATATTTTACAGGGGATGTCGGCTGGACTGCCTTGTGTGATCCTAGGAACTGCGACAGTACATTAGACGTCACTTTTTCCACTAACCCCGCTTTACTCTGAGCCCGGAAATTTCTTAGATAGACCAAGCTCCTAGTTTGCGGGGAGACAGGACACCTGTTCTTATTATAACGTGCCATGCACCTCTGATATGCAGCTGGATGTTCTGGAAACTTTCAACTCTTCCGGATGGTTTTAAGGTCATTGTCCACAGGGAAAAAATCGTTGATTTAACAGAGATTAACTGAAATGGAAAACATTAGCGTGGAAGTGTACTTGGCAGGACTCATGCACTGCGATGGTCAAGGCGAAGCTCAGCCATCCATGGGATTTGTCACAGCTGGTCTGGGATTTTCAATGGTCAATTATCAAGGCCGCCATAAATTATAGTTAACAGATGATATGGAATAGGGGTCACCTGTCCTACGGCAATCGGATGGGTTCGATTTAGAGCACCTACATTCCTTCACTACCTGGCCAGCTATACAAGGACTAAGATGTACTTCAATATGCGTTATCGTTTTGTATACCCTCAGGTGTCCTGAACCTAGGTTAGCAAGGCTATGAAAAAATTGTCGTACAGGTAGATGGGCTGTCTGGATTTCGGAATTAGGGGAACTGAAAAATGGGTCGCTGATGCTTTGAACACGTGGTTGGTTATCTGTCTCAAGCCAGAAGGTTTTGTGTTCCAGGAAGAATTTAAATCTTTCCAACCCATATAGAATTGTTATGGCTTCCATTACGCAGACTGGGTATTTGGCTTCATTTCCTAACAAAGATCTCCTTGTTTCTCTGCAACAGCATTATAGAAATTTCTGTTCGAAGCGCAAACGCGCCCTCAGAATCTGCCACGGCGACGACTGGAGCTGTAGCGCGCCTTTCGAGGCATCAAAAGACAGTTGCTGCGATTCATCCCAGTGGAAGGCTAGCCCTGTACGTCACAGATGATTGAGCGGCGGTGTCGGTTGCAGAAAGCTGCATCTTCTGATATGCAACATCTGACTGGTCTGTCTTCACTAGAGGGTAGGTCGGAGACAGGGGTGGATTCGAGCGTCACTGGGCGGAAGGCGAAAGAGGGAGCATGTCATGTGGAGGGCTCCCTAGGCCTTAGCAACCGGTATGAGATGCTACCCAGTGTTGATGATAACTCTGAGCCAGCACTGGATGCCTGTCCTGTTGGGCCAGCGGACGATATTCCTGCGCGGTCTTGACAAGTTCAGACGGTGGGCATGCTTTTCATTGGCAGCTCCTATGTTAGGTAGGTGATGGAGTCCTTCAGGGAAATAGCAGGCAAGGCGGACAAGAAGGCCAGCGCGCGCTCAGTATGTTTGCCAGGAGGGTCTCCTCTGCGATGTGGAGGAGGCCCTGCCGGTGCACTGGGTGAACTGCCTACATATAGTGACGCATGTTGGCGAGAATGAAGCCTGCCATTTGGGTTCTGAGAGCATCCTCTACCCCTTTCAGCAGTTGGCTGATGTGGTAGTTTCATTTACTGGGTTGACAGCGGTCCTCTATTTTAGAGCAGAGTGGAGGGTCTAAACCAGAAGCTCAGACGACCCTGCAACGGTATCAGATGAGAATTTCTCGACCTCTGCTATCGGCAGCGGAACTGTAGGGATACCCTTAATACGGCAGGCGGGCACACACGGAGGAAGCGACTACGAGTACGTGTGACGTGCACATGGGTCTTTTTTTAGTTTAGACGAACCCTTCATTACGATCAAAGACGACTTGCCTCATCAGTTAGCCACATTGTCATTGCAGATCAGAGACATAAAAGGTAAATACGATTTTAGTAAGTTGCAGGAGCATCGAAGGAAAGGTTCCAGAATTATTCTCACTTATTGAAGGTTAAAATGCACAGATAGTATGAGGAACAGAAATTTAGTTGAAACTGGACGTTAATGACAACGAAATCATAAATTCACACCGGAATATTTATCTTAAGGATAGGTTAGTCACCAGTGGTGGCGGCGTGTTTATTGCAATATAGAATTCGACAAAATCTAGCAAGATTATTACGGATTCCGATTGTCAATTAATATGAGAAAATATAGTATCAAAGTTCGGTCAAAAATGGCAATCGCGTGTTTTTACAGACCGATTGGGTCAAAGGCTCTAGTGATAGAGCTCTTCAGACGGAAGTTGTAGAATATCGTCAGTAATTTTCCTGGTGATGCCTTTGTAATAGGGAGTGACTTCAACTTCCAAGGTATAAATTGAGAGTATCATGCTATCGATACTGGTGCCAGGGACAAGGACTCTCGTGACATTGTTCTGGATTTCTTTCCCGAAAATTACTTTGAGCAAACTGTTAGAACCAACTCGTAGTGGTAACCTCTTAGGCGTCCTGGAAACAAACAGTCCTGGACTTATCGAATCAGTTAACTTCGAGGAAGTTATCAGTGATAATAAGGCAGAGAAAGCATCTATCACAACGGATCTTACATAGCATGTTAACAAAAGTAGAGGAATATACACTTCTGGAAATGGAAAAAAGAACACATTGACACCGGTGTGTCAGACCCACCATACTTGCTCCGGACACTGCGAGAGGGCTGTACAAGCAATGATCACACGCACGGCACAGCGGACACACCAGGAACCGCGGTGTTGGCCGTCGAATGGCGCTAGCTGCGCAGCATTTGTGCACCGCCGCCGTCAGTGTCAGCCAGTTTGCCGTGGCATACGGAGCTCCATCGCAGTCTTTAACACTGGTAGCATGCCGCGACAGCGTGGACGTGAACCGTATGTGCAGTTGACGGACTTTGAGCGAGGGCGTATAGTGGGCATGCGGGAGGCCGGGTGGACGTACCGCCGAATTGCTCAACACGTGGGGCGTGAGGTCTCCACAGTACATCGATGTTGTCGCCAGTGGTCGGCGGAAGGTGCACGTGCCCGTCGACCTGGGACCGGACCGCAGCGACGCACGGATGCACGCCAAGACCGTAGGATCCTACGCAGTGCCGTAGGGGACCGCACCGCCACTTCCCAGCAAATTAGGGACACTGTTGCTCCTGGGGTATCGGCGAGGACCATTCGCAACCGTCTCCATGAAGCTGGGCTACGGTCCCGCACACCGTTAGGCCGTCTTCCGCTCACGCTCCAACATCGTGCAGCCCGCCTCCAGTGGTGTCGCGACAGGCGTGAATGGACGGACGAATGGAGACGTGTCGTCTTCAGCGATGAGAGTTGCTTCTGCCTTGGTGCCAATGATGGTCGTATGCGTGTTTGGCGCCGTGCAGGTGAGCGCCACAATCAGGACTGCATACGACCGAGGCACACAGGGCCAACACCCGGCATCATGGTGTGGGGAGCGATCTCCTACACTGGCCGTACACCACTGGTGATCGTCGAGGGGACACTGAATAGTGCACGGTATATCCAAACCGTCATCGAACCCATCGTTCTACCATTCCTAGACCGGCAAGGGAACTTGCTGTTCCAACAGGACAATGCACGTCCGCATGTATCCCGTGCCACCCAACGTGCTCTAGAAGGTGTAAGTCAACTACCCTGGCCAGCAAGATCTCCGGATCTGTCCCCAATTGAGCATGTTTGGGACTGGATGAAGCGTCGTCTCACGCGGTCTGCACGTCCAGCACGAACGCTGGTCCAACTGAGGCACCAGGTGGAAATGGCATGGCAAGCCGTTCCACAGGACTACATCCAGCATCTCTACGATCGTCTCCATGGGAGAATAGCAGCCTGCATTGCTGCGAAAGGTGGATATACACTGTACTAGTGCCGACATTGTGCATGCTCTGTTGCCTGTGTCTATGTGCCTGTGGTTCTGTCAGTGTGATCATGTGATGTATCTGACCCCAGGAATGTGTCAATGAAGTTTCCCCTTCCTGGGACAATGAATTCACGGTGTTCTTATTTCAATTTCCAGGAGTGTATTTGGTTTGCTAGAGAGACAGGAAACAAATGTCGGAGTGTATGAGCAGTCAGCATCAAACATTCGGTGATGAGGACGAAGATGCGGAGAACAAATGGAAGAAGTTCAGAAGCGTCGTGCAATATGCCCTAGACAAATACGTTGCGAGTAAGGTCTTAAGGGATGTAAAAGACCCACCATGGTTAAATAGCCGTTTTAGAAAACTGCTACGTAAACAAGGAGAACATCTCAGATTGAGAAAAGTAGTAACATAGTTGAAAAACAAAATCTGCACTAAGCGGAAATGAGCGTAAGAAGAGCAGTAAGAGAAGCATCGAATGGCTCTGGAACTAAAGCTTTGTCAACCAATCTGAGTTAATACCTGAGAAGGTTTGCCCGAGTGGAAAACCAGGAAGTGGAATTATGGACCATGTTGTGTGCTCAAGAATTATGACTTTTCTGGGGATTTAAAATCCCCACAGTAAAAAAATCAACATGGATTCCGCAAACAGAGGTCCTGCGAAACTCAGCTCGTTCTATTCTTCCATGAGATCCACAGCGCCATAGATAACGGCGTTCAGGTTCATGTCGTGTTCTTTGACTTCAGGAAGGCATTTGACAGCACCCTGCACTACCGATTAATGAGAGAAATTAGAGCTTATCGAGTAGCGAAGCAAATTTGTTATTGGATTCAAGACTTCCTCGCAGATAGAACTCAACATGTCGCTCTTAACGGAACAAAATCGACAAATATAAAGGTAATTTCCGGAGTATCCAAAGGAGTGTGGTAGGACCGCTACTGTTTAAAAATATGTAAAGGACGTAGTAGAAACCATCGGATGCTCTTTGATGCTGTTCACAGATGATGCGGTTGCCTATAACAAAGTAGCATCCCCAAAAGATAGTAACGATTTGCCGAATGACAAGCAGAAAATTGATGAATAGTGCAGGCTCTGGCAGTTGACACTGTGACATATTGCACTTACACAGGAAAATAATTCCACTACTGTGTAGCTACACTCTTGATGACAAGCCACCGGAAACAGTATCTACCGTAAAATATCTGGGAGTAACTATCCAGTGTGATCTTAAGTGAAATGATTATTTAAAACAAATCCTGGGAGAAACAGACGCCAGTCTCAGATTCACACGAACATTGTTGGGAAAATGTAAGTCATCCACAAGGTAAACGGTTCTTAAAGCGCTTGTTCTAACAATTCTTGAATATTTCCCATCTATCTGGGATCTGTGTCAGATAGGATCTGACAGAAGAGATGGAGAAGATCCGACGAAGAGCGGCGCGTTTCGTCATAGGATCGTTTAGCTGGCGTGAGACCGTTACGGATATGATCAGCAAACTCCATTTACAGACGTTACAAGAGGCGGTTTTTATCCTGATGAGATCTGCTACTGAAATTTCGAGAGAGGACTTCCCAGGAAGAGTCGGACAACATATTATTATTTGACCTCACATATGTCTCGTGTAAGGACCGTAAGGAGAAAATACGAGAAATTAGTCAGCACAGATTCTTGTCGACAATCTTTCTTCGCAGTCGCTATTCGCGAGTGGAAGAGGTTTGGAGGTCTCAGTTAATGGTACAAAAACTACCCACCCGCCATGCACCATTAGGTGGCTTGCGGAGTATGATGTAGATATAGATGGAAATTCACGAAAAAATTTGATCATACCAATAAACCAGGCGATATCCATCATATTTTTCGTTTTAGAAATCGTGAAAACGTGTATATGGCATTAGTGCTAGCATAATCAATCCACACACCTGCCCCAGATACGATGTGTCCTAGAAACGAAATTTCGATGTGCCAGAGTAGCCTTGGGCAGATTAACCATGAACCCTCAAAACACTGAAACACCTGTTTAATGAGTTCCAAATGCTCCACAACAGTCTTACTGAGGATGACTACATGATGAAGGCATTTGTATACACATTTAAACTTAAGATTCCCTAATACCAAATCCAGCAACCGAGATAAAACAGTAGCTCCAGTGACTGGACCAAATTGAACCCTTGCATTTGAACTAGTTCCAGTCGACACAAAACAGCCCTGAAGACTTCGATTCCTCAGTCAGAGGGACCTGATGATAGATTTGGTTCAGGATCAGGACCGTGGAGAACTGAGGCCCAGTGAACGAGGTGAAACAGTTACGAAGGTCGAGAAGGGACATCGACGTCTGTATCACCTTCTCATTTAAAGCATGGTAGACAGTGATGGGCTAGTAAACCTCCCTATTTGCCTTAGGTACAAGATATACAGGAGATGTGTAAGGCGATACTGACCGCTGAATATACCCCATCCACCAACCGCTGATCAGTTGTTTTCCTAAGTTCTTTCATCTTAGGCGGGGATAGTCGATGTGGGGATTGCCTCACTAACATATTTTCAGTTAGGAAAATAGTACTTTCGACTTATTAGTAACCCCAACTTATCAATGAGAACATCCAGGTATTGACTTAAAAATGGTTCAGATGGCTCTGAGCACTATGGGACTTAACTTCTGTGGTCATCAGTCCCCTAGAACTTAGAACTACGTAAACCTAACTAACCTAAGGACATCACACACATACATGCCCGAGGCAGGATTCGAACCTGCGACCGTAGCAGTCGCGTGGTTCCGGACTGAGCGCCTTAACCGCGAGACCACCGCGGCCGGCCGGTATTGACTTAACACTGACAGTATTGTTCCTCGTGTTAGTCCAGATAACATGTCTCGAATGGCCACACACTTGGCATGGTGGAACTTACACCCTGTTTGTGTTGGTGTATATACGAATATATTTTCTTATCAGGCTTAAACCCAAATGTGATATCACACTCAGCTCACAGAGCTGGTGTGTTAAAAAAAAAAAAAAAATCACACCCCAAAAGGATACTGGCCCTCAACCCTTAATGAAGGTGGAACTAACTGGCCAAGACAAACACCGAACACACAAAAGCAGGTGCACATGGTCTTCAACTTTCAGACTTTTATATTCACCAAACGACTTACAAAGTCAAATTTAGGCACCCCCAGCAACCTATGAAAGCGATCCATGTACTTGTACCAGTCTCAATCCACCAAAGACACTTTGAACCCAGAATCTAGGAGTGCACATGCCGGCTCATAATTGACGAATGCACATATGAATGGTAAGTTAATCTGGATCAACGCCTTATCTTCCTACATCTGTATGGTAGCGACCTGCATCCGTTGTCACGATTCAGGGACACCGCCATTGGTTTCAGTAGCACTCACCACGAGTTCATATTGTAACTGGGGTTTGGTGACATCATAAACCAAATACTGCTCTTCACACCAAGATCCTCCCTCCATGGACTATAATCTGAAACAATCGAAATACAACACAGTACAGAATACTCAAAAGAAAGGCACCAAAACCTACACCTAGGACTAGAACAGTATCCTCGACTTAACCAAGCTCTGCAACCATTGATACAATAGGGAACTAGGTTTGGAGCGCTAGGGTACTGTTTCCTAATTAAACAAAGTCCACAATTAACTATCAGTTTCTTTATACAACTGAACCCATAACAAAATTTTCCAGAGGTCCGTAGCAAACATGACGAGATATTTATAGCGCTGTAATAATCCACCTAAATAATTTCTTTACTTACATTTTTGATAATATAATTACATACGTGGAAACACTAATTACAGTTTATTCTCCTTTAAAAAACAACAGACAGTAACAAAGCCACATAGTATTGGTAAGTTAACAAACTGAAGGCAATATTATGCACTTTCAGACATTAATGGTGACAGCAACATGGGATACTTACTCTCAGTTCACTAATAGTTTCAGGATCATTTAAAAAGTCTTACACATGAAACCTAAAGTGAAAGTACTGTTCAGTTATGCCAAAGTACCAGAATTATCATACAGAACGTGGGAGTGGTCATACCACTGACATACGCTGCCGAGTGAGTTTAATCTCTTACGCACTGCTGAGGATGCTCACGCAGATTTTCATTAAACTCTGGGCAAGGTGTTACTGACAGTATTCTTTAATCAATGGCACATCTCGGATTGTGCCTACCAATTTACGTAGTTACGCATTAGAGTGACAACTTGAAGTAATCACTCATGGTTGCATGACTTTACTTTTCCTATAATTTTGCTAAAATTTTAATTTATATTACCAAGAGGCCGATGGCAACGGCTGTCTCAAGTCAAAAGGAAGTTAATCAAAATTAGCTAAGCAGTTACATATGTACAACGAAATCAGAATTCTAATTTAAAGAGGCGCTCATCAATAAACGTAGAATTACGTATATATAGCTGATCCGGCATCAGTTTTTCTGGATTTAACCATCTCTTCAAATACAGCCGAGTCAACATAGATTCCAAGGTAGCAGTTACAATATGGTGTGACCTTTCAAGAAAACAGTCAATAACACACGTCCGAGGCGTCTCGTACTGCAACGCACAATAACTTAAGAGATCAAATAGGACTAAACTTGACCCAAATTTATAACAGAATCGACAGATCCAAAGATTAACTGTAACACTTACGGGTTCCATGCCTGCTAGTTGACAGTTCTTAACTCAGTAAACAAATGTACCTGACTGCGCCGTGAATGTCCTCGTCCATAGAAACAATCAACATTTTCAATATGCTAATGGTGCACAACGTGCCGTCACCCTCGCCAGTAAGCGTCAAGGCCCAGAAAAACATAAATACCTCGTCAGTCAAATGATGAAGCTATAAAAACGGGCAAGTAGGCGTGGGCTTTTAACAAAGCACACGGAAATACTTTATTGCACTGTGAGCGTTCTTGGCTGTGTAGAAGCCTTTGATTGGATGGTACCAACTCAGAAGTTATAGAAAACCCTTCAAGTACAGAACAGTAACTCTCTCTTTAATTATGTACACAGGTTACGTCTGCAAGATACGTAGAACAGAATATTACTCCACAAGTTAACGAAATACAAATCAATTACTGGTATAAACCCCGAAAGAGCACAATGATTACAAACAGAAGTGAGATTGCTTTATCAGGTGACGAAGTTTCACTAACAGACAAAAATATGCTTGGCACAACCAAAGAGAAAACTAACTATCACAAGATGGTTCTCAAAAATTGTAACTAATTATTAGCAACTGGCAACAGATCGGGAAAGCACAAAAGCCATCTCACACGGCGGAGCGACCAAGGTTAACACAAGCAAGTTTGTGACTGAGTATGGGAGATTCTCACCAAAGAATGAAGAATCGCATTCCACCGGACAGCTTAACGTTTTTACAGTTACGACGACTGCATAACCCTTCCTAGTTATAGCTACGATGTCCAACAGCTTCGTCTCCGTGCAGCCATCGTCTCGCCACTCTGTTGGGCTTCTCAAGACAACCCGGCACCAGGCCATTCAGAACGTACCTTTACTCACTCGTATTAGTGGATTCCACACCTTTCTCGTGCACACAGTTCGTTCCTGGATATAGCAGGGTTTAATGGCGCAGTCTGCCCTTAGCTGTCATTTCCTCTGCCGACGATATAAACAGAGCGTGGGCAGAGGCGATAAGTTGCGGTGCGCCAGAAGTACCGGCGCACACAGTACAGTATTCTGTGTTCTTTATCATCCTGTTTCATTAGTTACCAATTACAATGCCTCAGGAGCAGTGAAACCCAGTGTCTCTGATTGCATTATTGCACTATCATTACTCACGTTTTAGAAAGCCAGTTATAAGAACAAACCTTAATCTATAACATACAATACTTTACGTATGAGCCACTTGGACTCCCTGCATGGTCTTGCCAAACAATGACATGTAAAACAGACAAATACAACAGACAGGACACAAGCGGCAGAATGCTCAAGCAATTTATACTGTGTACATCTCAAATGTTCTAACCACGGATCTTTACTATCACGCTTGAATTGAGAAAAATTCACTGGTTTCCTCACAAAAGTAACTTTTAAGTTCCGATGACCCTCAATTCTTGACCCCATGTCTGTCAACATAAAAATGTGAGTGAAATCTTATGGGACTTAACTGCTAAGGTCATCAGTCCCTAAGCTTACACACTTCTTAACCTAAATCTTGACCTAAACTATCCAAAGGACAAACATTCACACCCATGCCCGAGGGAGGGATCGAACCTCCGCCGGGACCAGCCGCACAGTCCACGACTGCAGCGCCTTAGACCGCTCAGCTAATCCCGCGAGGCGTCTGTCAACAGTTTCACACACATCAGAACGAATTCCCTGCAGGTTTCTGCTCGGACATCAGGCTGCAGTTGGTGGTACACTCTGTGCACTGTCGGTGACGTCTCCTGACACCACACTGTAGGACCTAGCTGGCCGAGTGTGGGGCTGAGTGGTGGGGTCAGTTGGGGCCAAGTGACAAGCAATTAACTGAAAAGACACTTTATTACTGTTAATTACTTCTCTGTCGTCAATGAGAGGCGGACACGCACCATTCTTCCGTACTAAGCCGGCTATAGTAAGCCAGAATCTGTCCCCACCCAGATGGACTGTACGTCAGCGCCCGGCGATGCTGATGTCAGACCTGCGAAGCTAGCTGCATGCTAATCTGTAGGCCAAGGCCCTGACGTCAGCGGTGCTCTCCTTCTTCTTGCTACGTAGGACATCTGATGTCGAACGCCCATGGCTAGGCGACCCAGGAGGAGCTCGCCTCTTCCACGGTGACGAGTAATCACTCCCGTGCATGCGGCACGACCTGCTGCCTCTTAGCGGGAGTTGGTGGCTGTCGACGTAGACGGCAGTTCTGTTCCGCTGCAGCGCCAGGTTTCGCAGGGCGCACTTGGTGCGGGAAGTTGATGCCCTGTCCCACTGTTCAACCCGTGACTGCAGCTGAGAGTGCCCCATCGTCTCATCTTCTAGAGCAGGCGTGACGTCATGGTAGCAGTACTGGACTCCAAATGCCTATGCTTCAAAACTCACAATTATTAATTCTGCTCTGGGGTGCGTTTGTTGTCCAGGTCATGTAACCCATAAGATAGTTCTAGTGCTAGTGTACTGACCCTGTCCTGCCCAGTCTGGCTATTAACACCGCGTGGTCTTTCACAGAGCACACCCAGCTCATCTTAAAATCATTTCGTATACATGTTGTAATAGCTTACATGTCGCTTACTGCTGCACGGCAGCTAACGTAACGCTCTACAGCAGCAGCTTCTTACGAATTTCACCTGAGGCTAGATACTGGCACTACAGCGCAAATCACAAATAGTTTTTGATCAGAACACAGCCATTTTACGAAAGCTCCGGCTACAACTCGTGATATATGATCTTCCTGCCGAAACCTTTATGATCTTTCTTTCCAGAAATGCTCCACTTTTGAATATATCGGCACACCAGTTGTCGGTGAAACCTTTTTAGGAACTTGTCTTACGTTTTTTATATCTCCCCAAACTGATGATTTAGTATTTAGCTTGTCGTGGATCTAACATCCAGACCTTATTATACATAGCAGAAAAAATGCTCTAGTCTTTCACATCAACAGGTGACATTCTAATTGCACTGACGTACTAGATCTTGCACCGTATCAATCCATTTGAAAGAACCTTGTGCAGTAAAACGTTTAAACATCCCACTTTTAAGCCTTGGACGCATGATTGTTCGGACTGACGTTAATGCATGATGAACGCCTCTGAAGCCCCTATTCATATTTCTGTAAATGTTGTTGTTTTTAGTCCTCATTACATTTATTATGAAAATTTACTTTTATGAACGAGTGAATGCAGTAGTTTGGCATATAATAACATATATATAATACAGGATTTAAATTTTAAGTTTACAGACCAGAATAACTCGAAAAATAAGCTTCACACGAAAAAATGTGTAGAATCCAAAGTTGATTATTTTCGAGGGGACATCTGTTGGAGCTAAAACTTGCCCACCATCCCAGCCCCCTGGGGTTGGGGAGGGAGGAAACTTTAAAATTTTAAAAGGGGACCCCCACTTTTTATTGCAGAATCAGATTCTACATAAAAAACTACGTACATTTAAACATTTTTTTCATTCTTGGTAGTTGGCGCTGTAATTCAAGAATATCGATGTTCCCATTTTTTCGTGGTAAATGGTTACGGATAAACAAAAAATACTTATTTACTTCGTCAATTTTGATTCGATAAAACTAAAACTCCCCTTCTGTCGCCATAGAGTGGTGTTTGGGAGACGTCTTTTTTAATTATCCGTAACCATTTTCCACGCTAGGGTGTACTTGCTATATTAATGGAATTCGCAGGCTGTGATGCAGTAGCAGGCCAGGCTGCCCTTGGTAACCTACATCTTTTACATCCCAAGATTCATCACTCCTTTCTTCAAATCCTGAGCTCTCCGAAATAGGTCTATATGCAGGGTCAGTTTCGTCTTCGGAAGCAATACTAGATTTACATTCGTCCAACCATTCAGAAATAATGGTTGAAGCCTTTGGATCACCAACATTTATATAAAAGGCAAGTTGTCTTTTTCGATAATACTAGATGTGGGAACCGAACCTCCCTCAGTTAGAAAGACGGTATAAACAGTTATTTTGTCAGAGAAAGAGACAAGAAAGGAACACAGAGGGCATAATAAACATAATTACTTGTATCAGCTATGAGAGAGAAACTTTTCACTCCTGAGATCAACTTCTACAATGAACATGAAGTCGATTATTCTTGTTGCTAGATTCTAGCACATGCAACAATTGTCAGCATAAAAATATCACAGGTACCATTATTCATAGACTGGCAGAAAATCACTTGCTAAAGTATTAGATTACAACAGGCTTGAAAAGCATTATGTGCATAGCATTAAGAAAACAATTTTTCATACGATCTTTGCTATAATAAATACAATTTTGTCACTCTTCTTGATCCCAGACGTATTTTAAGGATTACATAAAACAAGGCACAGTTTTATGTGATTTTAAGGTGACTAAGGGGATGATTAATTCTCTTTCGGTTTTGAGAGGCCCCCATAATGCATTCAAGGGTTAAATGTGCTACTGAGTCGGTAGCCAACTGAATTTGTGAATGTAGAAAGTTATGAATAGTGATTAATTTTATGTCTTTGCATGAGCTTCATGAAATGAGTGTTGTAAAATTCCTTACCAAAATCGGTTTGTATTCATCATTTTCAATGCTATAAGATAGAGGGCCTCGAAGTATCAACGTTGTTGCAAACATAATTCATCAGATAAAATTAAACTGTGGTAAGGAATTTCAAGAGGAAATAAATGCAAATAATGTATTTTTATTCATTTTCACTCTGTAAACAAGTTTTTATATTTTCAAACAATAAATAAGTTACAAAAAATATACAAACTAAATTCATTTACAAGTCACATTTTACGTTGTTGGTCTTCATTTTTGAGGTGATACTGATCCCAGACTGAAGTATAATTTCATCTGGAAGTATAAAACACATATTATCGTATTATGATCAACCTAGCTTGTGCTCTTTACATGGCACCTGGCCTGAATACTCTACTGTATAATTGTTTTCATATCACAATTCTGTACACTCTTTTGATCACAAACAATGATTAGCTCTTTAAAAGAAGACCATTCCACGCCTTTTGCTGTGTGTACACATCTTAATTCAGTCTCAAAATTATAAGCTTTACTTCATAGACCGATGAATTCATTATCAGGTTCTCCATTTAATTCATCTGTCAATAATCCAGCCTTCGTATTATTTGCAAGTGGAGTCTGGTATCATTGGAGAAGTAGTATCAGACCATTTACGTAACTCACTCCTAACATCCATGCAAACATTTGAAGTTTCAATATAATAAATGAAGTTATCAGTAACAATGTAAATCTGATTTAGATGAGTTGCTAGGAACTTGTTTAATAGATATTCGCAATGGAAACCCTCAAGATGACTCTTAGGGATAAATAAAATAGCCATGCTTATATTGTTACTGGCTTATCAGACACTACATTGTCTATTTATTTCAATACCAACTACCTATTCCTTAATAATACTAGTCCTACGAAAGTTAGGTTTTATGATCAATGCAGCTGCTTTGTATCTACTTTCACTGCATGTTACTAGGTCTATATCTCTAATTTTTGGTAAAATCTGCCTAGTTTTACCAAGCACACTGCTAATCACAAGTTTTAAGAAATTCTTCTCACAATCATTGCTCACTTCCATACGTTTCTAGGCATTACTCTCAATATATTCACCCACTGATGATGTCAAGATCTTCAAACTCTATGAATCTGTTTTGAATACCAGTTTATGATGCAAATATTGTTTAAGATTTCAGTAGTGAATATCACAGTTTTCCTTATTAAACAAAGTACAAGTTAATTGTTTGGATTTATCACTGTTAGATGGTTGCACTTTTTCCTCCGGAAATTGTAGCAAATCAGAATGAAAATGGTGAATACAGTCAGGGATTTCTAGATCTATTTCTAAAACGTATTCTACATCAGAATTATAATGTATTTTTTTCATATCGTAAATATGACCAGTTTCTGGAGAAAGCAATACAATACTTGACACTGGAAGTTATTGCATGTTTTATCATCATAACTAGGCATGCTCCTACTGTTTTATCATCTTGTCAACATCTACAATATCTGATGCCTTTTTCAATAAACTGAAGTTATTATTAAGTGTAACTCTGCTTTAGTAATTTTCAGTAGAGCATCCCACATTAAGACAGGTGAAATAATACAGTCAGCAGGATTCATCTCATATGTTTCAAAAATTACGTCACCAAAGTTTTCGAAAACACCAGCAAGCAGTAGCACATCCATTTTCAAATATAAATTGGAATACTCTCCTAGTGTCATATATTCAAACAATTTAATACGCTGCAAGTCTATGGTTTCCATTTTCTTCAATACTTTCACTTGTTAGTAAACATTTAAATTACTTCAATGGAGGCAAATGATTTTCTTGTAAAAAAAGTGTCAGTGCTTACATACTTATAAGGACGTATGCCATTTGAACTGAATAAATAAAATTCACGGCAGCCAGAAAAACATTTCTTCGCTATCTTCACCGAATTCCAGAACCATGCACATTTTTTGACAGAACTTTTCAAAAAATTAAGCAAATCTATTAACCGGAAATTTACATTGCACCTCCTTTCTTGGCGCATTACTGTAGGGTTCTTCATAACTGATTTGGACTTACCTGTTTTCAGTGTCAGCAGAATGAGGTTTCGCAGGTTTATTTAACTTTTTCATCACAGTTTGTCGTCGTTTGTTCACATATTATTGTGAACAAGATATGACTATTCTAATTGTTCACGTAGTGAAGTGCAGCTGTCACTGTAAAGCAAGGCCTACAGTTCAGGTTGCAGCTGGCATGTCCAGCATCCATATCCACCAGTCAAATAATAGTGATAACTGTGTTCATCGTCTTCTTCCTTAAACTCTTCATGGAAAATACACACATCCAAAAAAGGTTTGCATCACCTCAGTTCCGAGAGTTCTACAACCTGTACACATAATTGGAATAGAGATCAACATAAACATCATTTCCGCACTTTTTATTGCTCATGAAAACCACACATTGCATGTTGTACCACCATACAGCGAGACATTCAGAGGTTGTGGTCCAGATTGCTGAACACACCGGTACCTCTAATACCCAGTAGCGCGTCCACTTTCAGTAATGCATGCCTTTATTCGTCGTGACATACTATCCACAAGTTCATCAAGGCCGTATTGGTCTAGATTTCCCCTTACCTCAACAGCCTTTTTCAATCCATCCCAGGCATGTGTGACAGGGTTCATGTCTGGAGAACATGCAGACCGCTTTAGTCGAGCAATGTCATCATCCTGAAGGAGTCATTCACAAGACGTGATCGATGGGGGCGCGAATTGTCGTCCATGAAGACGAATGCTGCCTCGCCAATATGCTGCCGATATAGTTGCACTATCAGTCGGAGGATGGCATTCACGTATCATACAGCCGTTACGGCGACTTCCATGACCACCAGTGGCGTACGTCGGCCCCACATAATGCCACCCCAAACCAGCAGGGAACCTCCACCTTGCTGCACTCGCAGGTCAGTGTCTGCAAGGCTTTCAGCATGACCGCGTTGCCTTCAAACATGTCTCCGACGATTGTCTGGTTGAAGACATGTGCAACACTCATGGGTGAAGAGAACGTGATGGACACTGGCCTTGTTGAGAGCCCTTCCTGGCAAAAAGTACGAGTAACAATGCGGACACGATCGAACCACTAACCGTCTAGGAACGGTCAAACTACAGACTACACGAGCCATGTACCTCCTTCCTGGTGGAATGCCTGGAAATGATCGGCTGTCGGACCTCATCCGTCTAATAGGCGCTGTTCATGCATGGTTGTTTACATCTATGGGCAGGTTTGGTGACATCTCTGAATAAAGGGGTCTGTGTCCGTGATACAGTATCCACAGTCAACGTCTATCTTCTGTAGTTCTGGGAACCGGGGTGATGCAAAACATTTTTTGATGTGTTTATTATAGAGCACTGATAAGTGAAACACTAATTTTCCTTCAGGACTTGTGCCCATCTTTTTATTTTGCAATAAAAACCCACTCACAGCCTCAGTGATCAAATACCGCTGTTCAGTAAATATTTCACGCAATCACAACCTCTGTACAATTTAACTTGAGAACATTAATCACTGTAGCTACAGTGTATGTAACAGGCTTTACTGAACTGAGTACATAAATGTACTTCATCAGAATAAGAAGCAGATTTAGTATTATGACTTGAAGTAGCAACTGAATCTAGCATGCATTCTGTATCAGCACAAATTATAAAGGCAAGCCTCAGCCTGAAGCTCAACTTGGTAAATTTTATGTACTCATTCTTGCCATTAGGCATAAAGCTGATGGCTGCCTTAAACTTTGTGCAATGCACCAAGTGTGCATATAACTTTTCTTTGTAATGAAAATAGCAAACAAAACGCTCATTTGCTTCAGTGAATGCTTATTAGCCTTAATGCTACTGCGATCTCGACTCAAAACATTTATTAAGTAGTAACAAAGATATTTTTATCTATTATCACTCTGCAACATTAATACGTTTATGTGTTTCTTGCCATGGTAATTTGTGACGTAGTAGTGCAACTCGAAATTTTTCTCGTGCTCCCTGTCTTCTACAACCATACACTTATAACCAAAAACAGAGATTTGAATTAAATAGTATATTAGCATAGTTTAATTTTTTTCATATGCCCGATACTGGGATAAACATTTAGTATGCTCATTTAAGGATGCAGACCGCCTAGAATTGATCACTTGTAACGAGCATTGTCCTTTGAGTGTGTACCGACTGTTGCATATTCATTTCCCGTAAGTTCTGGCGGTTTCCAGTACAGTCTTGCACAAAACGCTGGAATTTCATTAACATTAACACACATTTGACTAATTTAGGAACCTATCTCCTGAAGACTTCCCAGTGTTTTTAAGACACTGTCAGTAATTGAATAACACTCATCAGTAATTCGGATGGCATAAAATTACTTTTCTTTGTATTTTGTTGCATTTCTTTTACTACACTTGATCTAGGCAGGAGAACGTTGCAGAGTGGAAAAAAACTGTTTTTACGAGGTTGATTAATTTTACACAGTCTGTTCTCCGAGACTTAAACCAGGCATTCAAGAAGTACCTTATATTCTTAAAACCTATATAATTAAGTGTAATACATGAACATCTTCGAGTCTTAAATGTACCGTTAAAGAAATCCATTCCAGACGACTGGTTGGATTTGATTTAATGTACATTTGAAACGGTTCACTCGTTATTTGCTTTCAGTGGGAGGTGCGTAGCTCCCAACTGAATCCATCTGGGTTTGATTATCGACAAGGGATAGTAGCTGCCAAGCCTGGATATCGTTTTTAGGCAGTTTCCCACATCTGACAACGCGAATACTGTGCTGGTACCATGTCCCACCGCAGTTTTAATATTAAAAATGATTTAGAAGATGTTTGCGCACTTTCGCATTTATAAAATTATGTGCACACACAAAAACATTATCTGTCTGTTGGAAAGGGGGGGGGGAGGGCGGCAAAAGATAGGGCATCCTATTCCGTACCACTAATACTGCCAATTACAGATTATCAGGTTGGCCCGAAGAAGATACGGGGTAAAACCAGGAAACAGAAGAAGTAGAAGATGTGGACTTGAATACGAAAACAGTTTACAATTTATGAAACCTTCTCAAAGTCAGTTGTGTCCGTGTTGTTCAGCCTAGCATCACGTATTGTGAGGACTTGACAAGAGTTTAGGAATTCATGTTTTTCTTCGGTGAGAGCAGATATCCGTTCTGGGAGGTACTTTTTATAGTCCTTCACATACAAAAATTTCGCCATGGATCTAGCACTGAGGATCGGCCATATTTCTTCCTGTTCTAGGGATATCAGCTGCTGCATACATATTGTGCTCCCAGCTGTTTCAGATTCTGCAACACTGAAATAGAAGCGTTCCTGTTCCCTTGAACTGCCACAAGTAAGCATGAAGATAAGGATACAAGTTTGTTAGTTGCAGTGTTAAGTAATATGTGCTGGACCTACATTTTGGGAGTTTGTGTGTGTTTGCATGTCGGAATAAAGCACCTATTGATGAATGTGACTGTAATTCAGCAAAAATATCACTATTGCTTTACTTTCATCATCTATCCTCCTATACAGTAAGCAAGTTGTGACTCGTTGCAGCAAGAAAAGCTATTTGTCTTGGCTTCTGGTCAAGCTGAGACTTGTCGATGTTAGCGCATGTTCATTCAAGAAATTTGATAGCGTGTCATATTTCATAAATAATACTCAGATACAAGTGAGGAAATTTTTTTCTGGGAAGGTGAAATGCTTAGCCAGTAAGATGAGACTTGAGGACATCTGCATATGTGGATACATCCCTATGAGTGTCGTATTTCGCTGAAATGTTGTAGCTCTCGTGTTCATTACCATAAACTCAAAACCTACACAATATGGTAGAAACCCCAAGAATATAATTTGTAATGATGCCCTCATATCAAATCCGGTGTCGGTAGCTCTGGTCGTATATTGAATCTCACTTTCAATGAAATATCGAAAATATACTAATAACTCCAAAACTATTAATCACAAGAGCACAGAACTTCACCTTTGTTGGTATTTACACATCCTGAGTACAAATCTGTAATCAAAATGATAGATCATCACATAACGGAATTTTAGTATTCAGAATACGCATGTTAGTCCCTGGTGCGTCACCTCCAGCTGACATGAAACATTCTAGGTGCTGCTGAGTTAATGTGGCCTTCACATTGTGTACACTACGTAAATTTGAACTAGCAAAGCCTTCATAGATGCTCTCTCGTTTGAGACAATTCATCCAGTCGTTTAAATCTCATCTGCTGCTCTCACATCTGCAGGTATAGGAGAGACATACAGAACATCTTTTTCAGGACAGAATTTTTCACTCATCCAAGTTGCCCAGGGCGGTATTACATCTACATGAGACAACTTTTTAAGTGCCTGTTCCATCAGTTTTTATTCTCGTTGCTGTACGCATGTGCTGTTCAGTAATGCAAGATGTATTTCTTGCTGTGGGTGGGTGATGTGATCTTCAGAATCGGCAAGGTGGTTCTGTTTCCTGGATAGTGGAGAAGGAAGCTTTGAGATAAATAGCAACATTTGATTGTGCATCTACCGTACTTTCTTCCCCATGTTAACATGAGTGAGAATAAGAGTACAAGCATTCAGCGCACGTCCATCATTACTGAAATATATAACAGTCCGCAGATTTTTAGTTTCATTATATTTACGATTATGTTCATAAACGCACTACTTCAAGATTTTGTTTTTTAAAAGTTATAGATCTCTCAAAGATGAATCATAATATCGAAATGAATGTGATGCAGATAACAAATCCCACATGTGTGAAGGAGGAGGCCACAAGAATTCTGCTGACGTTCATCTTCATTGAAATTTATACAGGTTCTAAGTTTGTTATAGTTCCGTTTGAGTTAAATAGTAATTGTAAATACATTGGCTGTGGATTTCGTTCTTTTAACTGACATAGATGTCACTAAGTAAATTAGATGTTGATGAAGATGATGTTACTGCGCAAATTATAACATTGGAAGATATATTTATGGGACTTCATGATGTTCAGAATGCTTAACTGGAATTGATTTGCCTTGACAATGCTGTTATAGAACTATCCGCATCTGAAGATGGCAATTAACTATTGAAACCAGTGATGTGAGAGAGCATTTAATATTATTTGTAACAGAGTTTACTCTGTGCACGCGCGCGCGCGCGCGTGTGTGTGTGTGTGTGTGTGTGTGTGTGTGTGTGTGTGAGTGTTAAGATGTAAAAATATGAAATGTAATTTGTAAGTATTATGCAGTGTGAAAATAAAGAAAAATGTAGTACACTAATTTTATTTATTTAATCAGAAATATTATTGTTCCAGTTCAGGGTAATAGGAGGTGGACCGTTAATTTGGTGCATTACATTTCTTGTAACATTGTTAACACTTAAAGGTTCTTTGCTTTATACACTCCTGGAAATGGAAAAAAGAACACATTGACACCGGTGTGTCAGACCCACCATACTTGCTCCGGACACTGCGAGAGGGCTGTACAAGCAATGATCACACGCACGGCACAGCGGACACACCTGGAACCGCGGTGTTGTCCGTCGAATGGCGCTAGCTGCGCAGCATTTGTGCACCGCCGCCGTCAGTGTCAGCCAGTTTGCCGTGGCATACGGAGCTCCATCGCAGTCTTTAACACTGGTAGCATGCCGCGACAGTGTGGACGTGAACCGTATGTGCAGTTGACAGACTTTGAGCGAGGGCGTATAGTGGGCATGCGGGAGGCCGGGTGGACGTACCGCCGAATTGCTCAACACGTGGGGCGTGAGGTCTCCACAGTACATCGATGTTGTCGCCAGTGGTCGGCGGAAGGTGCACGTGCCCGTCGACCTGGGACCGGATCGCAGCGACGCACGGATGCACGCCAAGACCGTAGGATCCTACGCAGTGCCGTAGGGGACCGCACCGCCACTTCCCAGCAAATTAGGGACACTGTTGCTCCTGGGGTATCGGCGAGGACCATTCGCAACCGTCTCCATGAAGCTGGGCTACGGTCCCGCACACCGTTAGGCCGTCTTCCGCTCACGCTCCAACATCGTGCAGCCCGCCTCCAGTGGTGTCGCGACAGGCGTGAATGGACGGACGAATGGAGACGTGTCGTCTTCAGCGATGAGAGTTGCTTCTGCCTTGGTGCCAATGATGGTCGTATGCGTGTTTGGCGCCGTGCAGGTGAGCGCCACAATCAGGACTGCATACGACCGAGGCACACAGGGCCAACACCCGGCATCATGGTGTGGGGAGCGATCTCCTACACTGGCCGTACACCACTGGTGATCGTCGAGGGGACACTGAATAGTGCACGGTATATCCAAACCGTCATCGAACCCATCGTTCTACCATTCCTAGACCGGCAAGGGAACTTGCTGTTCCAACAGGACAATGCACGTCCGCATGTATCCCGTGCCACCCAACGTGCTCTAGAAGGTGTAAGTCAACTACCCTGGCCAGCAAGATCTCCGGATCTGTCCCCCATTGAGCATGTTTGGGACTGGATGAAGCGTCGTCTCACGCGGTCTGCACGTCCAGCACGAACGCTGGTCCAACTGAGGCACCAGGTGGAAATGGCATGGCAAGCCGTTCCACAGGACTACATCCAGCATCTCTACGATCGTCTCCATGGGAGAATAGCAGCCTGCATTGCTGCGAAAGGTGGATATACACTGTACTAGTGCCGACATTGTGCATGCTCTGTTGCCTGTGTCTATGTGCCTGTGGTTCTGTCAGTGTGATCATGTGATGTATCTGACCCCAGGAATGTGTCAATAAAGTTTCCCCTTCCTGGGACAATGAATTCACGGTGTTCTTATTTCAGTTTCCAGGAGTGTAGCATTGAAAGGAATGAATAGAAATGGACATAGGTAAGGAATGATACAACGCTTATTTCAGGGAGAAAATGCGAAAAGTAATGTTAATCAATGCTCATCGATTTCTAAGTTGTGTTCAGTTGTGTTCAGTTGGGGTGTGGATCAATAGATCTATTATGATTCAGATATTTAAAGATTTCACTGCATGAATTTCTTTCACAATCAATTATAAGATAACGTAGGAAAGGAATTTTACAACATTTAAGTCATGAAGTTAATGCAAAAACATAACATTAATCAACCTACATTTTTTTTTACTTTGAAAGTTTCAGCTGTCGACTGATCCAGTATGACTTTTAAAGGTAAGATGGATAAATATTTTACTGAACGAATTTCTTTCAAATGGACTGCTATTGTGCAAGATCTAGTATGTCAGTAGAGTTAATGTGAGGCATGTTGATGTAAAGGGTAAGAGTGTCTTTCTCCTGTGTATTATAAGACCAAGATGCTAGGTCCATAAGGAATTAAATTCAAATCCAGCGGCTTTACTAGAATTAGCAAAACAGAACACAATTTTCAAAAAGGGCGCCGCCCCTGACTCGTTCAGGCAAAATTCCAAATTCTAGCGGTTTAGGAAATGTGCTAGAAGTTTCCAAATCGCGACCTACAGCAGACGGCTTCTGCAGCACAAAACTGCAAAAAACCAAATATCCAGCCACATTGCAATTATTAAAAAGTCATAAGGAAAGGGGAAAACAATGGTTTCATAAAATGTCTGGTGTTCGATAAACACACAACTCATGGATTACTTTGCAAGCGAGTTCATTTGTAATGTCTTGGCTGCATTCAAACAAGCTGTTATGACAGATGGCCACTTGTTACGACTTCTGCACCTCTTGTTACGGCCATTTGCTACTTGTTACCTGCAGGCACAGTGGCTGCGCCAAAGACTGAGACGGCGTGGTGTTTTAGAATTATTTATTGAACTTTCTGTACAATTTCTTCCTCGTCGTCGCTGCCGAGCCCTGCGGATCCCTCCGCCTGGCTGCTGCTGTGTAGATTCTCCGACAACGCGCGCAGCGCGCGCCGCTGATCGCAGTCGGTAGCCTCAGGCCACCCGTGCTCCGCTGAAGCCAGGATGCCCTGTGGTTCAGAAGAACTCGGCGCCACTCGGCGCTTCAGTACGGCACGCTCACGGAGCCACGTTGCCGTGAGGTCAGTTGCCGACGCCAACTGTACCGGCGGCTGGAAAGCCGTCAGTCGTGATGCCCGTGAGGTCCCGTCATGGACGGACCCCGCGCTGTGGCTCCGGGTTGGCGTGGAGTCCGGACGTCAGTCCCCGGCGGCGCCTGTGAGCAAGACTGCGCTGCACCCGGTCCTGCTGAACGTTCTCGCTGTAGTTAGTCAGCCACGGTGCCGACCGAACTAAGGCCGACTTCCAGAGCCGAAGTTGATATCTGGCGGCGAACGGATGACTCCTGCATGCTGGAACAGACTTCCGGAATCGTCACCTACGAAGATTGAACATTCGGACACGGACCACGTCCGTCCTCAGATCCGAACTGCTACCTAATGGCTTCTGTCCGTTGCTGCCTGCGCTCCACTATTTATATCCAGCAGGAGGACGTTTTTACTTTGGGTGGTAGCTTTTTGTTATTACTCCCGCAGTATATTGCAGCGTAGCTTAGCGTGCTGGCCTCACTTCTCCTTACTCAGCACTCTCCAGGCTTTGCTCTGCGCACAGTCTGTTTGTGTCCTTGCGTCAGCCGGTCGGTAGTCTGCTACTGTCATCAAGGCTATCTGTGCCGTGCTTACTTCGCAACGCCTCAGTTGCCGGGTGCCTCTGATTTGCCATTCTCCACTGCATGAATCGACGCTTACTACATGTGGCTGCAACACTACCTCCTCCTAAAAATTAATTTTGTCCCCTAATTTACACTATACGTTAACTCTAGTTGTATCCCATATTCTACTTCTTCCCTATATACGTCAAGGTTGCCCTGACTCATGACCTACTGGTAATCCATTCTACAGGAATCTCATGGAGCGGTCTTGCATTAACATGCTGAATCATCCGTTTCAATAAGACATATACCACACCGATAAATACAATCAAGACGGTAATAGTACTGGTTGAAATACCAATGGTCACTATGCTACATTTCCGCCTGGTATCGTACTCCTCCACATGCCTTTATAATTGCTGCATTGAAATTTGACCTTTCTCCGAATCTACTCGTTTATCTATCGCTTTCAATAGTGTAGCATCAAAGGTGTTTTTAATATACGTCAAATTTTCTCCTGGAGCGATACTGGATGACGGATCTGGCCAGTACAACGTCAGATGAGTGTCTGTAATCTTGGTGACTCCCCTGACTGTCTCTGGTAAGCTGAAACATCCCCTGCTATTTCACAATTTGTCCTGTTGATTAGCAAACCACGTCCCATAATTCCATCTCTGTGGTTGCAGTCCAATTCCCATTGTCATAACATTTGGCTGATATCCTCTCCGTAGCGAATACAGAATACAATCAATGCCTCCCAAATTGCTGAAAATGTGGCGTAGGCTTCACTATTATTCTCCGACACTCCGAATCTTCTGCTTCTGCCCTAAATAACTCGATCTCACATGACCCCTTGCCCGTGAAAACAACCCGTGATGGACAAATGGAAACTGACTCCTTTAGACATCTACTCAACTCTAAACTCGACATAGTAACATGATTATCTCCCTCCATAGAAATTAATAAAACTTCCTGTGTCCTGAACTGTACGCCCTTCCCCATACGCTCCCATCTGACCGGATAAGGATGCACTGTGTAACAGTGATACTGTCTCCCCACACTAGTTACTGGAAATCTAACCTCTATGTACATCTTAACTAGATCCGTTGTCACCTTAATCCTAGACATGTGATAAAAGAGTGACATACTCGCTTCAATTAACGGCACTACGTGCTCTACCCCCTCTGGAAACTCTCCCTCTTCCTGCTTCAGACTCCGTCTGAATTTTTCTGGTGACATCAACATCACACTCACCTGCCTGTGCACAAAAATAATACACACATGATAATCACTGCTATCTACACATCCCTCGAACGCAACTTATACTTAATACCCGGTTTACTGTCTGCTTCTGGCGCTTCTTTTCGCTTTCTGCCAGAAGCAGAAGTACATATACACGGATCTACTACCCGCTGGAACGGCTTAACTCTACTAACGTGAACCACCGTTGTCTTGGTAGGCAATTGTAATTTTACATCGGCAGGTGATGTCATTTCCACTACCTGGTACGGTATCTGGAACTTGTTTGTGAACTTCTTGGTTCTCCCTTTTGGAACATATGGTTTAGCTAGTAGCACCCATTGGCTTACTCTGTACTGTGGCAACTTCCTCGTTGTACCTCTCATTCGTTCTTGTCGTTCCAACGCTTCCGTGTTAGCTCGTCTAACTCTCTGCCGTACTTCCTTAATGGTTTTCGCAAATTGCCTTACATGCTCGCCCTACGTTCCCAGCCTTGGACGAAGCATGTCAAAAGGTGATGGCATCTTTCGCCCATACACCACCTAGTATGGCGACAATCCTGTCGACGTATGTACCTTACTATTATATGCACTGGTTACGAATTTCAAGTACACATCCCAGTCGGTGTGTTGACTGTTTACATAGTGACTCAACATCTTAGCGATAGTACAATGCACACTCTCCGTTCGTCCGTTTGCTTGCGGATGCAATGGACTAGTCCGTAGTTTCTTTACTTTCAGTAACTTACTCAGTTGCCTCATCAGATCAGACGTGAAATTAGTACCTTGATCGGAAATTAAGGACTGAGGTATCCCATACCTGAATAACCAATTATTAACTAAAGCTTGTGCCACCGTACTTGCTTTCTGATCCGGTAAAGCGACCGTGACTAAATACCTAGAAAAGTTGTCAATCACTGTTAGCACATACTGCTGCACTCCTATTAAGTAGACCTAATACAGCAATTCTGATTTGGTGGAAAGGTCTGTCTGCCTCTGGTAATCTTTGAAGCTGAATCTTTTAATGGCTCAAGTCCGCACGCTGTGCGCATGGCACACAGTTCCTGATGTACTCGTCCACGTCTTGACGTCGTGTCCTCCACCAAAACTTCTCCGCTATCCGCCTATCCGTAACTCTTCCTCCGCCATGTCCTGAAAGAAAATGGTCATGCGCCTGTTGCAAAACTTCAGATCTTAACGCTGCTGGTACGACGACGCGCGGGCTGCATCTCGTCGACCTGCAAAGTAACCCGTTCAGTACTAGGAACTGCGGTTGCTTTCTGAACAATTGGCAATCACTATCGACGGCTTGTGCCCTTTTCCACTCATCTTCAGTCACCCCTGTTACTTGTAATACTGCCACTTTCCTGCTCAATGCGTCAGCATTGGCATGTTTCACACCTGGCTTGTGTATTACCTCATCAATTAAACTCACTGGGTTTCAGTGCTCATCTCATTAGCCTACTCGCTGGGTCTTTCAGACCTAATGACCATTTCAGAGCTGAATGATCCGTCAATACCTTAAATCTTCAACCGTACAGATAACATCGAAAGTACAAAGTCCCGTATATTACCGCTAACAATTCCTTCTCCGTCGTGGAGTAATTTTGTTCCGCCTTGTGAAGCTGACGAGACGCGGACACAATCGGATGTTCTTTGCCATCAATTTCTTGCGCAAGTACAACCCCAAGAGCGTGATTAGACGTGTTACATTGTAGTACAAACTCCTTCGAAAAGTCTGGAAACCTTAAAACTGGATCAGATGTCAGTATCCGTCTCAACTCTTGATATGCTTTCTCGCACTCTGACGTCCACCTTTTCTAACCAACTTAGTAAGTGGCCTCGCTATTTCTGCGAACGCCTGTACGAATTTTCGATAATAGCTCGCAAGACCAATATACGATTGCAGTTGTTTAACCGTTTGCGGAACCGGAAAATCTCGTACTGCAGAAGTGAGACGAGGATCTGTCCATACCCCGTCCTGACTGATAACATGCCCGAGATAATTTACTTGTGCTTGCGCAAAATGGCATTTGTCGAAACTTAATGTTAGCCGTGCTGCCTCTGATCTTTTAAACACCTCCTCTAACCGTTCTACATGCTGCTCTATATCTCTTGAAAAACTATAATGTCATCCAGATACACAATGCGTTTTTTCGGTTTCAACCTGCGAAGGACTCCATCCAACAACCTCTGAAATGTTGCTGGAGCATTTTTTAGTCCAAACGGCATTCTTTTATACTCGAAGTGACCACAATGCGACGTAAATGCTGTTTTTGGCCTGTCCTCCGGACATACTTCAATCTGGTGATAACCGCTTCGCAGATCCATAGTGGAGAAAAATTTACACTGCCCTAGGTTGTCTAAGGTTTCTATGATATTCGGAATCAGATATACGTCCGCCACTGATCGTTTATTCAAATGTCTGTAATCGCAATAAAAGCGAAATTTTTTCGATCCGTTCGGTGTCTTCTTCAGAACTAGGACCAAGCTACTAGACCAAGGACTATTACTGGGCTGGATTATCTCATCTTCCAGTTGTCGCTCTATTAATTGCTATACTACTGGTTGTAACTGTTTCGGTAGTCTGTATGGCTTACGACCCACTGGAGCGTGATTCCCTGTCGGAATACGATGCTGTGTTATCGGTGTAGCAGGTAACGTACCCTGTGCTTCAAACAATGGTTTATACTTCAGTAATAATGCTTCCATACCCGAACGATCATTTCCTCTCAAATGATTTACCTTGTCACGAAGTGCAGACATGCTGACGGGTTGCTTTACTTCATAGTCTAGCCTTGAACTATCGGTGTCCTCTTCATCCATTAACTCTACGGTGGCAATTACTAATCCCTTCGCCAGATCAACATCATCCCGCCCAAAGTTATCTAAACTCACCGAAACCATCAACTGCCCATTTATGTCCGTTACCCGTGATACACTCCTACCAATAAATCAATGGTTTTCGTCTAAAACTTCATTACTCGGTAGTGGCTCTACCAAGAATAATCTCTGCTGTGGCACATCGACATCCACCGGTATCCAGATCAACTTCCCTGTACCTGTTCGTACTTTCTCACACGAAATCACCTTTAATGCACTTGTACGCAGTTTAGTTGGTATCACCTTAGCTATCGGTGCACCTTGCGACTCTGAAACATTTGCAACGGCTGTACCCATTGAGAACAAGTTCCCATCGAGTTCCAGCGTATGTTGCGAAAGGTCAATTTTGGCGTGATGTTTAATCAGAAAGTCCAACCCAAGTATCGCTGAAAATCCCTGTCCCACAGTTGACAACACCTCCATTTGCTCTCGGAACCACACTTCCCTATCTTAAACTTGAGCTGTGCTATCCCTAGTGTATCTAACTTTTTATCACCTACTGCGCGCAGTCTGTATCTCGGAGCTTCCAATCCTTTCTTGCCCATGAGGTCCACATTGACAACTGATACATGTGCTCCAGTATCCACTGAAACTCTCCGCCACTTACCTTCTATTCAAACTATCAAACTACAATCCGCCTCTTCGTGCACTCTCTGAGTACCTCTTTTTACTGGGAATGCCTCCGACGGCAGGAACAGTTTCGTTTAACAGTTTTTTACCTGCTGTATCATTAACCCGTTTACTGGCATTACACTGCCTTATGCCCTATTTTTTGACAATTGAAACACTGCGGTTCCCGACATTGTCCCTTAAAATGACCTTGCTTCCCACAACGGTCACACTCTTTGGAAGACGAAAAAATTTTCTTGTCATTGCGATTTCTAGTGGCGCTATTCACATCTGCAAATGTGTAGCTACTCGCAATGCTGCTGCTACGTCACTTGGATTTTCCATCCATATCCGGCGCGAAAAATCCAGCGAGACCCCTCGCAAAAATACGTCTAAAGCCCTATTCTCTTCTTCTTTCAATAGAACTTCATTTGCACTCGCATTTTGCGTTAACTCATACGTGTGCGCATTCGTTCTCCAAATTCTGTCTGAAAATTCTTCTACCGTTTCATTCGTTTTTTGCATCATCCTCCCCAATTTTTCTCTAAAAAATCTGGCACTGTTTTGTTTCCTAAACCTTTGCAATAATCCTTCAGCCAACTCTGTGAACGTACTAGCATCCTTTAACCGTTCGTGGTATGTCACATACGTATTTGCATCACCTACTAACCGTAACGTCACCATTTGCAAACACATATCATTCGACCAGCCACACAGTCTAGCCGTACTACGTACGTCACCAATGAAAACAATCACATCCTCTGATGTTTTACCCCAGAAGGAAGGTTTCAAATTAGCCGCTGAACGATCTGCCACACCGGAAAAGACAGTACCCTTGCATTCTACACTACCGCTTCCCGAGCCTGATTGAGTATTTTGCAACAATTGTTGCTCCATCCTCTGCATGTGCTGCTTTTGCAACTAATTTTCTACAATCAGTTTCTTAACTTGCTCTGTCAATGCGACTACGGCGTCACTTGTCCCGGTTGCACTTGTGTCTGGCATTTTTCGTGTGGTATACCTCACCTCACAAAAATATAATTGTATTACCCAGAAGCAAATTAATTCCTAGCACGTCTAATGGCAAGCCATCTAGACTTACCACATTGCCCCATTACATGACCATAGAAGCCACACACATCACAAGTGCTTGGTACAAATTTACCGCAAGGAGCGACGTGACCTGGTAATCCACACACTACACATTTAGATGGCACTAAGTTAACTTGACTATCATTCCCACGAAACTGCGGTAAGGCTACAGGGCTGCTAGGCCTTTCACATGACACTCTCACATCCCTTAACGTTACCCTCGATATGTCTAGCTACACAGAAAACTTAGAGAGAAGGCAGTTGCTGGACGCGCCCTATTCGGTGTTTCTCGGTTGCTCCACACGGTGCTAGTCAAAGTCATGGCGTGGGTGCGCCTGACACCACTTATTACGTCAGATGGCCACTTGATACGACTTCTGCACCTCCTGTTATGGCCGTTTGCTACTTGTTAGCAGCAGACACAGTGGCTGCGCCAAAGACTGAGACGGCATGTGGTTTTACAGTTATTTATTGAACTTTCTGTACAATTTCTTCCTCGTCGTCGCTGCCGAGCCCTGCGGATCCCGCCACCTGGCTGCTGCTGTGTAGATTCTCCGACAATGCGCGCAACGCGCGCCGCTGATCGCACTCGGTAGCCTCAGGCCACCCGTGCTCCGCTGAAGCCGGGATGCCCTGTGGTTGGGAAGATCTCGGCGCCACTCGGCGCTTCAGTACGGCACGCTCACGGAGCCACGTTGCCGTGAGGTCAGCTGCCGACGCCTGCTGCATTGGAGGCTGGGAAGCCGTCAGTCGCGATGTACGCGAGGTCCCGTCATGGATGGACCATGCGCCGTGGCTCCGGGTTGGCGTGAAGTCCGGGCGTCAGTCCCCAGCGGCACCTGTGACCAAGACCGCGCTGTGGCCGGCCCTGCTGGCAGTTCTCGCTGTTGTTAGTCAGCCATGGTGCCGACCAAACTCGGGCCGACCTCCAGAACTGAAGTTGACATCTGGCGGCAAACATATGACTCCTGCGAGCTGGAACGGACTTCCGGAATCGTCACCTACGAAGATTGAACATTCGGTCACAGACCACGTCTGTCCTCAGATCCGAACTGCTACCTAATCGCTTCTGTCCATTGCTTCCTGCGCTCCACTATTTATATCCGGCAGGAGGACGTTTTTTACCCTCGGTAGTAGCTTTTTGTTATTACTCCCGCAGTACATTGCAGCGTAGCTTAGCGTGCTGGCCTCACTTCTCCTTACTCAGCACTCTCCAGGCTTTGCTCGGCGCTCAGTCTGTTTGTGTCCTTGCGTCAGCCGGTCAGTAGTCTGCTACTGTCAGCAAGGCTATCTGTGCCGCTCTTACTTCGCAACGCCTCAGTCGCCGGCTGCCTCTGTTTTACCATTCTCCACTGCATTATTAACACTTACTACATGTGGCCGCAACAAAGCGAAATATAAGCCAACTAACTGTAAGACGTGTTTGCATATATATATATATATATATATATATATATATATATATATATATATATATATATATATATATATATATATGTGTGTGTGTGTGTGTGTGTGTGTGTGTGTGTGTGTGTGTGTGTGTGTGTGTGTGTGTATGTGTGTGTGGGTGGGTGGGTGGGTGTGAGAGAGAGAGAGTGAGAGAGAAAGAGAAAGAGAGAGAGAGAGAGAGAGGGAGAGAGGCAGGGAGACAGGGATACAAAGAGAGACCAATGAAATTAACTGCCAAACAGAATTTTAGGTGGTTAAATATTTTTGATACATAATACAGATGTCTCTCTAGTAGTGCCAATATATTTATGAATTTCTTATAAATGATACAGCTTGTTCATGTAAAATTCATCAAGTTTGGATACTTCATAGTTCAAAATGGTTCAAATGGCTCTGAGCACTATGGGACTTAAATTCTGACGTCATCAGTCCCCTAGAACTTAGAACTACATAAACCTAACTAACCTAAGGACATCACACACATCCATGCCCACGGCAGGATTCGAACCTGTGACCATAGCGGTCGCGCGTTTCCAGACTGTAGCGCCTAGAACCGCTCGGCCTCTCCGGCCTGCTACATAGTTTGTCATGGATTTTGACATCATTACCCAGCCCTTCAACCTAGGCATCTGCATCTGGGTATGGATCTCAGCCGCACAAATGGTGCCACGAATGTGAGTGTGCCACGTCCTATAGCTATACAACTAATGTTTCATGAATAGTTAGATCTCCCGATCTTCTCAGTCACGTCCATTCAAGTGTTATGGCTTGCTGTCGTCAGATACAAGGGACAGTAATACTGGCGTGTACTGATAGCGTTCGTCGTAATGTTAATGATTTAAGAGCTGCTGTCAGGATCCTCATTGGGACGTTTAGACCGATAACTATTTTACTTGAAACGGCTGTTTCTGCTCTATATAGGAGAACAGTATTCGTAGTATTAGGCTACAAGATACATCGGCGCTTGTGCTCTTACTTCCAGTATGTTTGTACTATATCATCATCTGCCACCAGCCAGTTTTCTTGACGTATTATTTCTTGATTTCATCAAAATATATGGGTTGGGCTATGACACAATTTTTTGTTATTGTGGGAACTGAACTGGTGTATTGCAGCCGGGGGCCATCAGCTGACTGACTACAGTTTTTTCAGGGCGCCCGCATGGGAATTCGTTTTTTGCAACTGCATCTGACGTGCTTTGGAGCCATCAGCTGCTCTGCATGCAAGCACCCTGCTACTGCAGACTTGCATCCTTGAGCCACTGTCGCTGGATGCACTGGGCACTCCCCAGGCTGTACTCTGGTCATGCATCTGAGCCAAATGGCATGGCCGAATTCCTACTGATCCTGTTTCCGCTGCGTTCCTGCTACCTGCCCGGACTGACGCACCCCTACCCCTGCTCCAGTGCTGATAACGCTCCATCACCGCTGCTGCCTGCTTAGCTTTGTAACTAAGTGAGCTAGCCAACTACTGGCGTCATGCCTCCATAGTGCGTTGCTTGACAGCAACCACAGCAAGGTGACGTTTCCATTGCTGTACTGTTTATATATCCACGGCGTTCATTTCATTCGTAAGACTGCTGTAGTTGACAGCGAGCGTTATCAAGTGAATCTGGGTGTTCTGCTACTGAAGAGGACGGGGCTTCTAGACAAAGGCTCTATCGCAGAAACAAACTACACATTCTTCTGGCAGGGGAAGTCTCAAGACCAAGATTTCACGGAGTAGGATTCTCAGTTAAAAAAAAACTCCCGAACTGTATTGTGCCACCGTATTGTGGAACAGAGCGGATTCTTACTTCACAAATGGGCTCGTCAAGTAGCAGTATCGACATCTTGAATTTGTACGTTCCCACTTCATCATCCAGCATGAATGATCTATCCAGCTACAGAACAGCCAAAGTAGCTAGCTCCGAGTCACTAAATATTCTACGCACCTTAAAAAATGGTTCAAATGGCTCTGAGCACTATGGGACTCAACTGCTGAGGTCATTAGTCCCCTAGAACTTAGAACTAGTTAAACTAACTAACCTAAGGACATCACACACATCCATGCCCGAGGCAGGATTCGAACCTGCGACCGTAGCGGTCTCGCGGTTCCAGACTGCAGCGCCTAGAACCGCACAGCCACTTCGGCCGGCTACGCACCTTAACGCTCGACTCGGATCAGGTAACGCAATGTGTCCGGCTCGCCTGGGTCATCGTGGAGTGGGAAAAATGAATGAAAATGGCGTGATACTGCTGACAGTCTGCTGGGCGATGCGTTACAAACACATATTTTCATCTAAAAGATCGACAAAAGGTTTTCCAGTGAACTCCCCCTTTCATCACTGGCGTTAACTTGATTATGTAATAGCAAGCGTACATATCTCAAAAATAACCAACTGAGACATGGGGCTCACCCGTAAGAAGTATACCACGCCAGATAGAGAGGTCACTCTCGGATCAATACATTTCGTGGAAGGTAATTACCAGGAAACGTAGAAGCAGAAAGGAATATCGATTGCAAATGGGCACAGCTTTATACCGTCATCTACAACTTAGCAATGTTGACCTGTGGGATAAAAGAAAATACAAGCAAGGACTGATACGAGCAAACTTTCGAAGAGATGAAGTCAGTCACTGAGGCTAGACGGAACGCCTTACTCGCTTAAAAGACAAAAACTAGTGGAAGAATCTCGGAATGATTTGCGAGAAGCAAAGAACAGGGCACAATACACATCAAGGCGATGTGCAAATAACCTGGCTGAATGAATGTGCATATATGCAGAATGCGGCCGATTCTGGGATACTAAGGCAATGTGTGGTGGTATTAAGAAAGGAATTGGTACATCTGTCAGAAAAAAAGCTCCTTTAAAGTCTAAGGCGGGTGAATTCGTTGCTGATAAAGACAGTCAAATGGAACGCTGTGTTGAAAAATACCTCGAGTTGTATGCAACTGAGAATGAAGTTTCAGGGATGCACTTGATGCCATCAAAGCAATGCCAGTTAAGGCATAACTAAATGCAGTGCCTACCTTGGAAGATCTCAGTACGGCGATGGATTCTCTTCCTAATGGAAAAGCTCTTGGTGATGATGTGATCGCCGCTGAGGCTATCAAGTGTAACAAATCTGTCCTCCTGAAACACCCCCTATTCATAACCAACTGGAAAGAAGGTTACGTCCCACGGAATACGTGGAATTCGAAGATTGTTACTCTGTATAAACACAAAGGGGACAGAATTGACTGCAACAATTATCGACGCATAACACTGCTAAGTGTAGCCAGGAAGGTGTATCCCAAACTCATGCTAATGTGATTACAAATCGTAGGTTGCAGAACCTACCCAGAATCTCAGTGCGACTTCAGGCGTGGCCGTCCAAGCCTGGATACGACCTTCCCTCTACGACAACTGCAAGAAAGTGCCCTGAGCAGCTGAGGCCACATTATATGGCTTTTATTGATCTCTCTGAGCATTTTATTTAGTGAGCAAAAATAGACTCTTCAAGCTGCTGCAGAAGATTTGATGTGGCTGAGCTGTTCTAGGCGCGTCAGTCTGGAACCGCGCGACAGCTGCGGTCGCAGGTTCGAATCCTGCCTCGGGCATGGATGTGTGTGATGTCCTTAGGTTAGTTAGGTTTTAGTAGTTCTAAGTTTTAGGGGACTGATGACCTCAGATGTTAAGTCCCATAGTGCTCAGAGCCATTTTTTTTAAAGATTTGATGCCCTCATAAACTATTACAATAATCTGTCTCTTTCCTTGAGCAAACGCAAGCAGATGTCTGCTTCGACAGTAAAACGTCGGAAGAATTCCCTGTTAAAACCTGTGTAAAGCAGGTATATTTGTTAGCTTTGGGATCTTCTTTTCCCATCTGAGAAGATTTACCTTTGAAGATCGTGAGGAGGGAGTGTATTTACAGACTAGGTCGATAGAAATCTTTTCAACATTGCCCGGCTGATGCGCATGGTATTCGTGAGTTTCCAGAATTCTGGAAGGTAGGAGATGAGGTATTGGCAGAAGTAAAGCTGTGAGGACTGGGCGTGAGTCGTGCTTGGTTAGCTCAGTTGGTAGAGCACTTGCCCGCGAAAGGCAAAGGAACCAAGTTCGAGTCTCGGTCCGGCACACAGTTTTAATCTGCCAGGAAGTCTCATATTCGTGAGTTGTTATATGCAGACGAGGTAGCTCCGGTAGCAAACACAGGAGATAAACTGTAGCGTCCAATTAACAAATTATCTCAATTGCGTGAAAAATTTTGCCTTATCATTAACCTCCAAAAGATGAAGATCACGGCGCAATGCACCACCAACCTTCCATCCATCAGCAATGGTGGCATTTCTCTCTCGATAGTTGATGACTTTACCGAGTTGGGATTCACAATATGAAGCATCTTATCTACGGACACCGAAATTAGTAACAGTATAGTAAAACCATTATTTATCATGTCTAGACTGGAAAACATATTATGGAACTATAGACTGTTCACAATGACAACTAGACTGTGAGTATACAACGCTAGTGTTATCAGCACCCTCCTCTTTAAAAATAAGACATGGGTAACTCTTGCTAAGCACGAATCTCAACTGAAGAGTTTTAAACTCTGCTGTCTCTGGAGGAACCTTCACATCTCCTATATATTAGTCGCCACTTGACATGATCATCAGCAGTGCTATCCCAACGACTTGGATGAAAAATGAAATGTCGTGTGACGAGGGCCTCCGGTCGGGTAGACCGCTCGCCTGGTGCAAGTCTTTCGATTTGACGCCACTTCGGCGACTTGCGCGTCGAAACGACTTGGATTAATGCTGGCCTTCGTCTTGTCTTACATGTGTTACAGACTCTGAACCAAGTATGTTACACCATCATCCTTCGAGGATGGCTGGTGTTTAGTCTGGATGATTTTGCTCAATGATTAGTTTTATGATTTGCATAAGTTGTTCTGTAGTGGTGTTTGGGATTTATAAGGTTCTGTCAGATATTTCTTTATGAAATTTGGAAATTTGTGGTAAGTTCCTATGGACCAAACTGCTGAGGACATCGGTCCGTAGGTTTACACACTACTGAACCTACTTTAAAATGACTTCGCTAAGGACAACACACACACCCATGTCTGATGATGATGATGTTTGTGTTAGGGGGAGCTCAATTGAGCGATCATCAGCGCCCACACATGCCCGAGGGAGGACTCGAACCTCCGACGGGGGAAGCCCCGCGAACCGTGACAAGGCGCCCCTGACCGTACGGCTACCCCGCGCAGCATTCCTTTATGATGTTCATTGTAATGTATATTTGTTTCGGAAATAAAGAAAACAAGTTCTGAAGTTGGTGGAATGTACATACACTCCTGGAAATGGAAAAAAGAACACATTGACACCGGTGTGTCAGACCCACCATACTTGCTCCGGACACTGCGAGAGGGCTGTACAAGCAATGATCACACGCACGGCACAGCGGACACACCAGGAACCGCGGTGTTGGCCGTCGAATGGCGCTAGCTGCGCAGCATTTGTGCACCGCCGCCATCAGTGTCAGCTAGTTTGCCGTGGCATACGGAGCTCCATCGCAGTCTTTAACACTGGTAGCATGCCGCGACAGCGTGGACGTGAACCGTATGTGCAGTTGACGGACTTTGAGCAAGGGCGTATAGTGGGCATGCGGGAGGCCGGGTGGACGTACCGCCGAATTGCTCAACACGTGGGGCGTGAGGTCTCCACAGTACATCGATGTTGTCGCCAGTGGTCGGCGGAAGGTGCACGTGCCCGTCGACCTGGGACCGGACCGCAGCGACGCACGGATGCACGCCAAGACCGTAGGATCCTACGCAGTGCCGCAGGGGACAGCACCGCCACTACCCAGCAAATTAGGGACACTGTTGCCCCTGGGGTATCGGCGAGGACCATTCGCAACCGTCTCCATGAAGCTGGGGTACGGTCCCGCACACCGTTAGGCCGTCTTCCGCTCACGCCCCAACATCGTGCAGCCCGCCTCCAGTGGTGTCGCGACAGGCGTGAATGGAGGGACGAATGGAGACGTGTCGTCTTCAGCGATGAGAGTCGCTTCTGCCTTGGTGCCAATGATGGTCGTATGCGTGTTTGGCGCCGTGCAGGTGAGCGCCACAATCGGGACTGCATACGACCAAGGCACACAGGGCCAACACCCGGCATCATGGTGTGGGGAGCGATCTCCTACACTGGCCGTACACCACTGGTGATCGTCGAGGGGACACTGAATAGTGAACGGTACATCCAAACCGTCATCGAACCCATCGTTCTACCATTCCTAGACCGGCAAGGGAACTTGCAGTTCCAACAGGACAATGCACGTCCGCATGTATCCCGTGCCACCCAACGTGCTCTAGAAGGTGTAAGTCAACTACCCTGGCCAGCAAGATCTCCGGATCTGTCCCCCATTGAGCATGTTTGGGACTGGATGAAGCGTCGTTTCACGCGGTCTGCACGTCCAGCACGAATGCTGGTCCAACTGAGGCGCCAGGTGGAAATGGCATGGCAAGCCGTTCCACATGACTACATCCAGCATCTCTACGATCGTCTCCATGGAAGAATAGCAGCCTGCATTGCTGCGAAAGGTGGATATACACTGTACTAGTGCCGACATTGTGCATGCTCTGTTGCCTGTGTCTATGTGTCTGTGGTTCTGTCAGTGTGATCATGTGATGTATCTGACCCCAGGAATGTGTCAATAAAGTTTCCCCTTCCTGGGACAATGAATTCACGGTGTTCTTATTTCAATTTCCAGGAGTGTATCTTTTATTTCGTGGAGTAGTACTAATGAGTTTTATATACTTCAATTGTTCTGTAGTTTTTAATTTTCAGTAAGTATTAAGGTGCAGACTTTGGAATCGAAGACTGCTTGAAATTGGTACGATTTCTGAAGGGACTGTTGTATTTATGTTTCCCCAGCTGTAATCTGAACACTAGTGCTGCCGAATTTTTGTTTTATACTATGTTTTATTTTTCTAATTTTGTGAGTGAGTTTATGATATTTGTAATGAGTTAGCCCCTCTCATTTACAATCCAGTAGTGAGATCAGAATTAACTCAACATTTTCGTGTCATTTGTGATTGTTTTATTCACATATTTCTGCATATCCGTCAGCATTACAGAGTTACAACTATAGCTACTGTCCCTTCACCTCTCCTGCTGTTTTCTTTTACTGACCTAACTGTTTGTGTTTCATTGTTAACTTCCTTTTTTTGTATGCATTTTCTTATTTTTGAAGAAGTCATTTAGTTATTTTACTATGAATACAGTGATTATTGCAGTATTTAAATAGTTTCTCCTTTTTGTGCTAAAATAGATTCTATTTGTATTCTGATGTCCTTCACGTCTGCATTCATAAATGTCTTCATATTAATTTTACATGTTAGATCTATGTCTAACATTTATGTTCCACTTCCCTCAGTCAGATATTAGTGATGTTCTTTATTCTTGGGAAAATGTATGTTGAAAGTCTTCAGTATGTTGAGGTGTGTGTGTGTGTGTGTGTGTGTGTGTGTGTGTGTGTGTGACTGACAGACTGACACACAGAGAGAGAGAGAGAGAGAGAGAGAGAGAGAGAATTCTTCTACAGTCGTTTTCTCACGACCACATTTATTTTATTTTTTGTCGTTCTTTTGCTGTTGTTATGTTGATGTACTACCTGCAATGTTTTATCTATCATGTATCACACAATTCTAGGATGTTCAGGCAAATTGCTATCTCTAGGTGCTAACTGTACAGTCTTTTTGCTTAATGTAAGATTCCTTACATACTGTAGCTTAATATCATTACAAGAGTTCCAAGCTCACAACTTTAGCTTTGCGTACAGCTTGAAAATCACCACCGAAACGTAATAAAATATAGCCCGGAATCAAAACAATAATGATTACACTTGTTGATGACTTTCAAATCATTTCTTTTTCTATAGAGTTTGAACAATGTCTTCTGGTATGTGTTGTAGATCAGTGGTTCCAATGATGGAAAGGAGGTAACGATATTATTGACATTTGCGATCTTTCTTCCTCAGCTGCTCCGGCCGTTACGTTTGTCATACAGATATGAATAAATATTATCCATCCCCGTACAACCGTAACTGAAGTAGCTCTAAAATTGAAAGTAATGAGAAGCTATATTAGTCACTCAATAATGTCGATTACCGTTTGTAGAAAATTATGCGTTATCAACTTCTTCCCTAAAAGGGTGTTTGGTGAATTGACCCACTACCAAGAAACATCTTTAAAGGCCAGGAGATAGTTTCGGGATGGTTTACTTGGAATATAGTGATTTAATAGCACGAAAGGGTCCTATAGAGTAAGTAAAAGAACCGTTTCACAATTTACAAATACTTTCAAATATGACAAAAAACAGGTTATTCATTTAGCTATGGAGGTATGAAATAAAGCTACCATCTGTCTACAGCTGTAAGAAAAATAGGAAATGTTGCAAAATAAGCCAATAATTTCCTCTCAGAACCGCTCATAGCACAACTTTTCACCATTTTAGGTCCTCAAATCCAACCCAACAAAAGGGGAATAACAACTCACACTTGCCGACAAATGTAGGACATAATGCATTATCGCCTTTTCTCTAAGACAATGGTTGGTGAAATGAACAGTTACTGAGATACTCATAAAAAACTTTCGGTGATGAATGTCCAGTCTTGTAAGACTACTGGTAGGCGTAAAATGGTATGTACTGTAAAGCTGATTTAGCCAGGCAATAACATCAATTATATTTTTCTAGTTCAGAACATTATACATTTTTATGTTCCATCCCAAAATGTCGTTTGGTGAAGTGAACCACTACGGAAAAAAATCTACAAAAGTCAAGTGATATTAGTTCATTTATTAAATCCACCTTTCTCTGAACATTATTTGCAGCGCATCTTACCTCGAAAATAGTGACTTAATAGTTCACACCTTTATATACACTATGAAAACGAATCCTTTCAAATTTTGCTCGCAAATAGTGCCAGATATAGTAATCAAAAATTATTTACTGATTTAGCTGAAGAAATAATTGTAATATCAATTGTTTTTCCTCAGAAAATATTAAAATTTGAAGAAAAGGAAACCAGAGCATTATGTTAGCTTCAGTTTTCGAACCCACAAGTTCAGCATGTTTACCTTCAGGTAATTACTGCTAATAAAAGCCATATTGAAACAAGAAATTACTCACAGTATAACATTTCATTGTTTTAAGCGCCCAGGGTATTTAAAACGATCTAACGATGATGGTGCGAATGTGACCAACGCCTTGCTTACACTATGCAACTCTCAACACCACTGAATGAGAATGGCGTTAAACCTAGCCCATAATTGCCATAGGTTTCCCACTGATTGGTCTGTTGCCAAAACAGGGGTGTGCTTTATGATGAAGTTGAGAAATGTGATAGTGTGAGCTGATACCCAACTGTAGTGTGGGCTAAATACATTGCATTCAAAGATCTCTAATATGTCTGTTTACAAAACAGGGCTACACATAGGAAAGGGGAATGGAGGAGATTGATTTGATCTGCAGAGTGAGAAAAAGCGACATTGGTCTTAGCCCGCTATTGCCCACACCGAAACTAGTTTATTGTGTGGTTTCTCTCTGCGTCATTCTAGTGAAGTCTGGAAGAACCCTTAAATATCAGTAGAAGACCTTCTAGTAGTTCTTTACTACACGCAGTTTCTATGGGAAATACAGATTCTGTTGTGTCCTTTGCCCTCGAACATTTCAGTTTCTATAAAATGTGGGACGGTTTCGTCCCCTCATCAGATAGTCTACAATTCCTTCTCTTTACACCCATCTTGTGGAGGTGTTTCTTAAACTTCCCATAACGAGTCGTTAGCCCTAACATGAATGTAATCTGTTTCCTGTTCAAGCCCAGGATTGTAGAACTTCTTTTAAAACATGGCTTCAGCATCACTAGCTTGCCTCGATTTTGGTTTTGGAACTTAGTCCACCATACTGCATTCTGCCTACTGTTCCAGTTACGTAAATTTGATTTTACTTGGCTTCGGCGGTATATATACCAAAATTGAAAGGCTGCAGTGGGGCTGGAGGGAATGGAGGCTTTAGGGGAGGAGGAAAAAGGGGGAGGGGAAGGCAGGTGTGCATTCTCTGGCACCAGTCATGGCGATTTTGGCCATAGTGTTCCTTGTTCTTCTACTTTCCTCTCCCACCATCATTCCGCAGAGCAACAATAGTGAACACAGCAGTTCCTGATAAACTCGTAAAAGTATATGATCAATTTGAGTGAATTCGAGAATATAATCGTAGATCCAGAGTGTGTGTGGCAAATGGACATTTTGATACTGAATGTAAGTTTAAAAGTAAGCAAAGGCTGTATGTCCATTCAAGTATAATTGGATTGGATTGTCGAGAGTAAAAACTTCATAATGTAACTGGCAAGTTAAAATTTACCATAAGTTTACCTTTGTTAAAGTAAAAGATACAATCTTGTGAACGTTGATGAATCTTTTTGAAACACACTGCGTTTTATGTTAGATTAGCCTATTCATCTTGCGTAATTCCGTGGCAGCAACCAATTCTCGGAGTATTTGCTGGTAATGGAAAGAATTTGTTTTCCGCTCGAGTAGTGCTGGTAAATACTGCCCGACTGGAGAAGAAACAGGAGCGGCAGTAATCCGTGTTGTGTGAGGCACGCCGGTGGTGCCCGCTCCTTTGTTGCTGTTGCGTGGCGAACAGAAGGGACACAAAGCGGCGCGGAAGCACGGAAGAGTTGTCCGGGCGGGCCGCGTCGAGCCTCTCGCCGCCTTCCTTTGTCTTGGAATTCACGCTGCCGGAATCGGCCTTTGATCGCGTGGCGGTGGAGGGGGCGGTGACAAGTGTAGACGCGCCGCGACTGCTAAACTGGCGGTGCGTCGTGGGGCACTCCAGGGATTAATTCCAGGGCCGGAGAGCTCCGCTCCGGCGGCTCAGTTCTCTCCCTCGCCAGCCGGCTGCTCGCCAGCCGATGGCCACTGCGTCACGTCGCAGACCTCCGTGCCACGTAGTACGTAGTAGGCCTCGAAAATACGACTTTTTCATGGTTCGTTGTGTCTAGCCAAGGAGTGCCTTTTAACTCATTTAGCACTTTTTTCTTCTTTTCCTCTCAGTATATCTTCATTCGTTTAGTGCGTTTCTTGTTAGTTCTTCCACCCATTCTGAATTTTGTGGGGTAAGCTTCTCAGCTAATTCGCGTTTGGGAATTAGAGCTCTCAACTTCGAGTAATTTGACTACGAACACCCGTTTTTTTAGGGATTCACTGGCGCAGATCCAGGCTTGGTGTTATCGCTACTTACTTTCAACATTCCACAGACAATGTACAAAAGATTTTAATAAGATACTTAAATAGTTTCACCACAACAATAAAAAGATATTTTTTATAACAAAGTAGATAAATGATTTAATACAATAATAATAGTACAGTAATAACAGTAATAGTAATACATGTGATAGCAGCCTATTTCGAGATCAACATGCAATAACTACTCACAAACGACAAGTGGCAGCACTAGCAGTGGAGGGTATACGTGGTGTCCAAAAGGTCTGCAAGGTCTGTGTAGGCTCTTCAAATGGCCCGCACAAAAGAAGTATTTTTATAAAAATATGGCATTTGTCGATGATCGCTATTTTTTCTTTTTCAATGACCGGTTTCAGGCTAGCTGCCCATCTTCAGATCATATATTGCAGAGTAACTGAAATGCCATATTTTTATTTAAAGAAAGAGCGCGCAATCCCATTAAGACAATCAAGTCTAGTTTTCATAAAAAAGTATTTTTAATGATTCTTACTCGTGCCATCCCCTTGCGGCTTTGCAGCAAAGATATCGTAGGGAGGTGTGATTATATGTAAGCCAACAGAAAATTGAAAGCTATTATATCAATTTCTTTATGTACCACAATTATTTTTCTCACCGACCCCACTGATTGTCGCCCTTTTGAGTTAGTGCGATAACAGCCTATGTACTTGTCCTCTTCCAGTATTGTGGTAATTAAAAGTTATAGAATGGGAAGTCGCAAGTTTTCTTTACCGATCTACGTCCTAATCTCCACATCCCGATGCGACGAGGACTTGCATTTTTAAATGAACCTTTTCGGAGAAGAAGTCTACATCGACATCTACATCTGTATTCTGAAAACCACCTCGAGGTGCATGGTAGAGGGTGCGTCGGATTGTACCAGCTATTAGGGTTTGGTTCAAATGGCTCTGAGCACTATGGGACTTAACATCTGAGGTCATCAGTCCCCTAGAACTAGAACTACTTAAACCTAACTATCCTAAGGACATCACACACATCCATGTCTGACGCAGGATTCGAACCTGCGACCGTAGCGATCGCGCGGTTCCAGACTGAAGCGCCTAGAACCGCTCCGCCACTCCGGCCGGCTGTTAATGTTTCTTTCTGTTCCATTCACGTATGGAGCGCGGGGAGAATGACTCTTTCAATGGCTCTGTGCGTGCAGTAATTATTCTACTTTTATCCTCACGATACCTATGTGAGCGACACGTGCGGGGTTGTAGTATATCCCTAGAGCGACCATCTAAAGCCGGTTCTTGAAACTTTGTTCATAGACTTTCGGGGATTGTGTACGTCTGTCTTCGAGAGTCTGTCAGCTCAATTCCTTCAGTATCTCTGTGACACTCTCCCACGGATTAAACAAATCTGTGATCATTCGTGCTGCCCTTCTCTGAATATATTCAATATACCCAATTAGTTCTGTCTCGTACGCGTCGCACACACTTGAGCAATATTCTAGAACCGGTCGCACGAGTGATTTGTAAGCAATCTGTTTTGTAGACTTATTGCACTTCCCCAGTATTCTACCAATAAACCGAAGTCTACCACCTTCTTTGCCCAGAACTCCACCTACGTGATCATTGCATTTCATATCCCTGCAAAGTATTACACCCAGGTATTTCTATCAGTTGGCCGATTCCAAAGAATGACTTAATGATATTACAGACGTAGGCTACTATGTTTTTCTCGCTCTCTGAAGTGCAAAATTTCGCATTCCTGGACATTTAGCGCAAGTTACCAATCTCCGCACCACGCCGATACCTTATCAAGATCTGACTGTATATTTATGCAGCTTCTTTCAGATAGCACTTCATTGTAGGTAACTGCATCATCTCCAAACAGCCTGACATTACTTATAATATTGTCTGCAAGGACCTTTATACGCAACATGAACAGCAAGGTTCCCAGTACACTTCTCTGGAGCACACCCGAAATTACTTCTACATCTGATAATGACTCTCCATCCAATATACAATGCTGTGTCCTTCCTACCGAAAAGGGCTCAATCCATCCACAAATACCACTTGATAATCCGTACGATGTACTTCTGACGATAAGCGTAGGCGCGGTACTGAGTCAAATGCATTTCGGAAATCAAGAAATATTGCATCTACCTGAAACTTCCTGGCAGATTAAAACTGTATGCCGGACCGAGACTCGAACTCGGGACCTTTGTCTCTCGCGGGCAAGTTTGGAAGGTAGGAGACGAGGTACCGGCAGAATTGAAGCTGTGAGGGCGGGTCGTGAGTTGAGCTTGGGTAGCTCAGTTGGTAGAGCACTTGCCCCCCGAAAGGCGAAGGTCCCGATTTCGAGTCTTGGTCCGGCACACAATTTTAATCTGCCAGAAAGTTTCATATCAGCGTACACTTCGTTGCAGAGTGAAAATCTCAATCTGGATTGCATCTACCTGGTTGCCATGATTCAAAGCTTTCACTGTGTCACGCGAGAAAAGTGCGAGTTGTGTTTCACTTCATCGATGTTTTCGAAATCCATGCTGGTTGGCGTTGTGGAGGTCATTCTGTTCAAGATACGTCATTATGTTTGAGCTTAGAATATGTTCTAAGGCTCTACAACAAGTCGATGTCAAGGATACTGAAGGGTAGTTTTGTAGATCAGTTCTACTACCCTTCTTGTAGACGGATGTGACTTGTGCCTTTTTCCAAGAACTGGGCACAGCTTTTTGTTCGAGGGATCTATGATATACTTAGAAGAGAGGCTAACTCATCGCAAATTCAGTAAAGAATCTGATAGGGATTACATCGGGGCCCGGAGCTTTCTTCACTTTCAACGATTTTAGGTGTTTCTCAATACCACTGATGCTAATACTTATTTCACCCATCTTTTTAATGGTTCGAGGATTAAATTAGGGCAATTGTCATGGGTTTTCATTTCTAAACGAACATCTGAAAACGGAGTTATGCATTTCAAGTTTTGCTTTGCTACCCTCAATTTCAGGTGCTGTCATTCGCTAGGGACTAACTTTGGTGCCACTGTCTAATCATCGAAGGCATCACACACTGCTCTCTTGAGAGCCAAATCAGTTTCATTCAGCATCTCTCTATCTGTAGCCCTACCCTTTATTTTGTACCTGTTATGCAGTAATCTCTGTTTCTTTAGAAGTTGTTTACAGTGACTGTATGCTATGGAAGTTCCCTCTCATTATAAGCTGTTCTACTTGGTACGTATCTCTCCAGTGCATTGTCAGATATTTTTTTAAACTTGAGCCAGAGCTCCTTTACATGCTCCTTATTAGTGCTGAAAGTTTCAAGTTCCTCTTTGATGTATGGGCTTACAGATTTTTTTTTATCTAGTTCACTGAACATGTACATATTTCTGCTTGTTTTGGTTGTCCTTTGTACTTTGGTATCATTGTTGTCACAACAGCATTATGGTCACTGATACCAGTTTCGATCTGGACAACCTCAAAGACGACATGTCTGTTTGTGGCCATTACACCCTATATATTTCCATCATGACTCGGCTTCCTAACTACCTGTTCTAGGTAGTTTTCAGAGAAGTCATTTAGTAAAGTTTCACAGGATGTCTTATCAAGCCCACTGACAAAACTGTAATTTCCCCACGTAATTGTTGGATGATTAAAGTCTCCACCTATGATTACAGTATGATTTGGGAACGTACGTACAAGTGAACTGAGGTTTCCTCTAAAGTATTCTGTTACATCAGGAGATGAGTCTGATGGGTGATAGAAGGATCCAATTATCATTTTGTGCCCACCACTGATACTGAGTCTGGCCCAAACAATCTAACATGCAGCGTCAGTTTCTATCTCGGTGAACTTGAGTTTCTTATCTACTACGACAAATACACAACCTCCAATTCCCATTAGCCTACAATTTCGATATACAAGTAAATTTTCCCCCAAAACTCACTGCTATCAGTTTCGAGCTCTACCAGCTTTCTGTATCTAGTGTTATGTGAGTTCCACTGCTTTTCATGACGGCTTAAAACTATAACACTTTGTTGGAATGCTTCGGCAGTTTCCAATCTAGATTTGAATACATCATCTGTGGGAGGCATTTCTTTCGATCTTACACTAACACTTCTGCGTTTCCTACAGCTACCGTTATCTGGAGAGTCGCCTAATCTAAAAATCTCTTGTGCGCAACCCCTACACACTCAGCTACCTGAGTATCAGCCTCTGATGTGTAGTTCAAACCTGACCTTTTTAGAGGAACCCTACAGTTCTCAACCCTAAGACCCAAGTCCTGGAAGTTGCAGCCTAGTTTGTCACAGAACCTTCGAAATATCTGGTTCAGTCCTTCCAGTCAACCCAGAACCAAAGGACCACGATCAGTTGTGGGGACAATGCTGCAGATTCTGAGCTCCGTTGAAACTCTACACCCAAGGCTGGTCTTCTCAACCTTCTCTGTCAGTCGCTATATGACCCAAGAATGACCCCATAACCCAGACGACAGGCATCATTTGTTCCAACGTGTGCGACAATCTGCATTTGGTTGCACTCTGTTCCTTCAATAGCTGCTGGAATAGCCTTTTCAACATGTTGAATGAGGCCCCCAGGCATACGCACTGAGTGCACCTGGAGTCCTTTCCTGTCCCTTGCTGCCTTTTCTCTATGGGGCACCAACATTCGCCATACGTTTCAACTGCCAACGATTAATAGACCCCTACCCTTTTGCGTTTGCCTCCTTCTGACACTGGACGGAACAGATTTCCCCAAAAGAGCTTAAGTGAGTCCCACTGGCTCAATTTCTGTTTCAGTGAAAGACAGCAGCTCAAATATGTTGGTTACGTGGAACGGTACAACACCCTGAATCCTGCCTGGTCCCCGTCCACTCTGTACAGAATGCCTAGGTCTGCCATTGACATGCCACTCACAGTCAGATGGACGGGTAATGACATGCCCTGTATTTTCTACAGAGGAGACGGGATCCACAGGAGAGGACGTGCCTGAAGTACCTCTTGTACAGGTATCAAAGCTATACGACTCTGAGGAGCTCATTCAACAGGCCATTCGCAGCAGCTCCCAATATTTTGAGGGTAGTCAGGGCGGATTCCTGCTGCTTATGAACGTCAACCGACGCATCCCGTGTTTGAGAACAACATTCACAGTGAGGCAGCATTTTGGCTGGCGCAATGTATTACACGGCAGTGAACAAATACTTTAAATTAAACTTGCTGATTATCTTTTAGTCTATTAAGCTATAAAGTTGCAAATTCTTTATAAAAAGTGAAGCAAGTACACGAAAAGAGTTTTCCATTAAGACAAAACAAAAACCTGTGATAGAAATTACTAGTTTCCTGAAACATTAGCTGAGATGGCCATGCCAGCATTTTTTTACATCATTGGGGAGATGAAGCAAATATCAAGCCGTACACCAGAACTCAAAGTAATTAATCTTCAATCTATGTTGCAGAACTGCCACAACGTTTCATAACCTTCACGCATCCTTACCTGCGTGGCGTGCATTTCTGTGATTACAATTTCTGGTGTGGCTTAACTTCCATTAGCATAGCTACGTCAGCTATGAACAGTTCAAATTATCTGTCTCCTTAACCGCTATATATGGCGACGTGTTCATTGGGAGAGAGTTACCATGTTTGTAATTATTTAAAATAATTTCACGATTTTGTAAATTTTCTATTACACTAATTGTTGTCTTTCTCTGAATCATGATTGAGACATTATATTATTGCGACGAGGATGGAAATAATACGATGTGCAAAAGATTAAACATAATCAATTGGAGAATTAATTCCGAAAGGAGCAAGAAAGCCAACAAAGAGGTATGAAAAGTCACAATCCATATCGTGCATGACTGTGCTTAGTAGCGTCTCTGTCAATAGTGATCGCAGTACCTTTCCTAATCCAATTTCCAAACTGAAGCAGTCTCGTAAAATACATAGACCTTTCCACGGAAAATTGTTGTTAGGGGAGAGAAATATGCGCATCTAATTGAGTTACGCCAACAATGTATTTTGATACATGTTAGCGAGGCACAACTGAATAGGTTTCGTCGTGGTATCTTCACTATTACTAAAAGAATATTTCATTTCAGAAGTACTAATTAATTTAGTCACTTTGTAAAATTACCAAAAATGAGTACACAAGATAGCACATTGTTGACAGTCCATTGCTGGGTAGCCAGGCAGAAGATGTCACCGACATGGCCGTGGCAACAAATGAAACTAAAACTGAAAATATCGGTCGACGAACAATTACATTTTTCAGTTAATATGGACACAGATGATAGTAACATTATCATTCGAAATGATAAGATGATGACCTTAGATGAGACAGGGTCACAACTTTCATCAGGGAGTATTTTTCCCCCTGGTGAAAATGTAAACCGAGACAGTGCAGACTTATTAAATCATTCTTTGCTTGCCACACTTACGCCTACTGCAGACATGATAGGGCAGTGTGTATTGGGCACACGAGAAAACCTGATCAGGATAAAAATTTTGCAGCTGTTATTTGAATACAGTTTCAATGATTTCAAGAATGAGTTTATGGAAGAGCAAAAACAAACACTGAAACAAAGTATTAATGAAAAGCGTAATGATTTTTCAAAACAACAGTGCCAAAAATTTAATAATCTTAATGAGCACAGTCAGATACTTAGCAAAGTATCGATGAAAAAGTTAATTATCTTACAAAACAACAGACAGATGCACAAAAAAATTACTTGAACAGCAAAAGCAAACTCTTGATCCTTTCAAAACCGACACAACACAACAGTTCAATGACTTGGCAAAAGATTTGCGTGTTGATCTATCAAATGAATTATCGGATAACCTTGGGTAAGTATGAGGAAAGATCTAAAAACACAATTGCTCATTGATTTGTCACAAGACTTAAATAAATTCAGCCAAAAAGTATCATCAGTAGGCGAGACACTAGAACAGTTTGCAGAAAAGGTGAAGCTGGTATCTGAGGCTCAGACAAAAATGCAGCAGGAGCAGTCACACTTGTGCCATAATATAAATACCCTCGCAGGTATCGTCGGTGGGCTGAAAAACAGCGTACTAAGGTATACCTGAACAGGTGTAAGAGCTGTCTTTGCATCTAGGTAGCGTAAGGTTAAATACTCAGTTCATGAGAAAAAAGCAGTAAAGAATATATAAAGACATTAAGCAAATAAAGGACAGAGCTGGTATGCTAGACCAAGGCAGTAACCTGGCGCAGAAGGTAGTCCAGGAGCACAAGGGTTATGCATACGTAATCGAGGAAGCGATGAAGGTACACAAGGCGGAACTAAGAGCTGAAATAGATCAGAGAACGAAAGCAGTGGAGGAAAATTCGCAGACTAACATCGTTAATAACACTGAACAGGAAAGAGGAAACATTCAACCCTAAGCTATGAGGAGCTCACAGACAAGATGGATAATCCGAAAATCCATCCGCACTTGAACCACAACCTGTCAGGTGAAATAGATCACAACTATAACATGCAGCAGGGGCTGCTGACTTCTGTCCCTGTCACGCAGAGTTATTCAGAACACGATCCAATACATCAATGCCACGCCTTTCTACTTTGCTCGCATATGAAGGATTATTACAGGTAAGCGAAAAAACCCAGTCGTTTTCATAAGAGTCTTCTGGAACGTCCTGTTAATGAACTGTATCGAATCGCAGAAGATATGCTTTGGGGTAGGTTATACACAGGGCGATATCTTGTTCTGGACCACTGACATGACGGAAAAATGTGACGCCTACGAACAGTCTGGAAGGGCATTCTTAGACAAGTTTTGATCCATCGCAGTACAAGAGAGATTGAGACGAGAAGTGTTTACCCCGGCGCCATTCATCAGTAAACGCAGAGGGCTGAGAAGATATTTCGAGAAGTATCTAAATAAAACCCTGGTATCTCACGTAGATGTCCTAAAAAATTTTAAGAGCTGACTAGTGACTATCATACGTGAGAAATTATTAATCACGCCTCCTGAGCAGTTCTCTCAGTTCTCGATTTAACTGATATTACCTGCGAAGACAGACCCGCGCGACCACAAAGTGACACCGCACAGGCAGACCCCTCACGAACTAACGAACAACACGGCGGGAATGGCAATAACTACCCACAGAGTTGGCACCCATATCCCTCTCGCAGCAATATCAAGAAGAACGAATTTGGTAACGGAAAGAGACAAAAATCCAACCGAAGGCTAGAAATAACAAAGGACAACATTTCAGTCGTTCTGGTTTTAATGGCCAGAGAGATTATCGTCAGCAAGCATACAATGGGCTGCCGACCGGGGGGAAGTGACCCGAATGACAACTGGCAAGGGCAGAATGGAACCAGGAGACAAAATTATCCGCCGCCACTTGACTACAAACAATAAGTCAACAATACGTTTCGAATAATGGCCAGGGACAATGGAATTTCGAATCAAGAGCCATGCAAGATACTAACTGGCGAAACTAGCCGACTGATGTGCATAAGGTTGAGGTTACCCCTAATGAGGAGGTCAGTGCTCAGCGTGATTCGGAAAACTCTAACCGGTTTCGATATCCCCCGTTCGATGACCAGTAGTTGGGGGTGGGGGCATGAAGCAATTTAAAAACTGTTTTCTTAGATACGACATCTGTGGTGATACTAAAGATGTGTATCAGGAAGGTATTACCAACTGTGTGTATGAAAATGAAGACACAGTACAGGCAGTAGTCAATACACAAATACCTCGTTCAAGGGTACCCATAATACCGAATACTGGAGCTAGCACGAATATAGTTTCACAGGGTCTGTTTGATCAGTTACAGAAACGAAGACACATAAAGACACTTTCAGCCCAAACAGCTGTACGTGGTAAGCCTAAAGGCGTAAAATTGCAGGCATGGATTCATTTTCAGATTGACAGCTTATCTTTAAATGCGTTTTTCTTGTGGTTGAAAGGCTAATAGTAAACTCCATTTACGGCAAAGACACCTTTAGAAAGTACCGACCACAAACTGACATTGGTAAAGGGAAGCATCATTGGTTGTGAACGACCAACGACATTCAGTAGACCTATTCAAACCAAACGCCAGAGAAAGCAAACCGAAACACACTCATGTGGTTTGAATACAATTCTTCTATCCTACCGTCATACAGAGGGAATTGAGCACTCACAGGAAGAGAAAATAGGCCCTAAGATCGTGCACGCCAAGGTCAATGAGTCAGCATTTCTTATGGAAGAATAAAAGCAAGAACTGAAGGAACTCTTAGTTCTCCTTTCTGGTTTTTATGCCGGTGCAAGCGTATTTATGTCTGCTTTAAATCGAGTCTTTTGACCTGAACTGTTGAGTAGAGTCACAATATATGTTGATAATATACTGATTGCTGCCGCTACATGATCGGAACACTTATGGCTTTTGGCTTGAGTCTTGTATAGGTTTTCAAAATACGGAGTCACAGCCAGCCTAATGATCTCATATTTCTGTAGGGAAGGTTTAAATTCCTTAGACATATAATATCACCTCAAGGCATACTTCCAGACCCCAAGAAGATTGATGGTATCAAACACTGCTGTACTTTGCAATAAGAAACTGTTGAAGGAATGTTTTGGATTGATATCTTTCTTCAGAAAATTTATACCACAGCTCCTTTTAAATAGTGACTCTGTATTGAATCTTCTACGGTAGGGCCACCCCTGGTTATGGACCAAGCAACGCCAAACTGATTTTGACAACATCCTGACATGACCAGGATTTTTGTCTGTTAACATATGAGACGCATCCTCCAAAGAGCTGGGCGCCTGTTTCTTCCAGATCACTGACAGGAATGGGTAATTATTTTTGCTAGTAGGACCCTATCTGAAGCTGAACGAGCAAATTCCATGACCGATTTGGAAGCTCTCCCGGTATTATGGGCATTCAGAAAGTTCGAATATTCCCTGTGGGTGGAGGCTAAAACTGCTGCAGAATAATGATGACAGATTGTAATTTTTTTAAAATTTACCAAGGCGTATTGTTTCTCTAACACCGCCCCGAGCAGAACCAGTGGTTTGTTTGTTTACAAGAGGATCACGCTAATGATTATATGTTACATACTCGAATGTCTGGGGACACTACGTTGTCTCCAAATGCCTTAGTAAGATATGCATTTATTGTTACTATCCAAATTCAAGACGAAAAGTTCTGCAGGTAATAAGGAAATTTGCTGTGCATCAGAGGGCTAAGCATACAAATACGTAAAAATTAATTGAACTACATCCTATATTGCCTAAAAGACCATAGGACCGATGGTATCGGATGAAAATTTGTCGACCTCCGCTATCGGGTACAGAATTGCAGGGTTCCCCTTAAAAGGTCAGGCGTGGATTGCAAGCAGGAAGCGGCTACTAGGATAGCGGAGTACGTGTGGCGTATACATGGGGCTTTTTTAGGTTAGAGAAACTCTCCATTGTGATCAAAGAGGATTTGCCAGATAAATTAGCCACAATGTCCTCAGAGAACTTTCGTCGTCGAAGATCAGACGTAGAAAAAGTTAATATGATTTTAGTATAGTGCACGACCTTCCAAGGAAAGGTCCCAGAATTAGTATTGCTTACTGAAGGTTATAAAGCACAGAATGAAAGTTGGCTGAAACTGAACGTTAATGACAACGAAACCCTAAGTTCAGATTGGAATGTTTATCGCAAGGATAGGTCACCAATGGTGGCGGCTTGTTTATTGCAGTAAAGAATTCGATAAAATCTATCGAGTTTGTCGCGGATTCTGATTGTGAATTCATCTCGGTGAAGTTAAGTATCAAATAACGGTTAAAAATGGTAATCGGATTCTTTAATAGACTACCTGGGTCAGTAGCTCTAGTGGTAGAGCGCTTCATACAAAACTTGCAGAATACTGTTAGTAAAAAAATTGGCTCTGACTTCATATCTGAGGTCATCAGTCACCTAAAACTTGGAACTACTTAAACCTAACTAACATAAGGACATCACACGCATCCATGCTCGAGGCAGGATTAGAACCTGCGACCGTAGCGGTCGCCCGGATCCAGACTGAAGTGCCTTGAACCGCTCGGCCACTCCAGCCAGCATTGTTAGTGATTTTCCTAGATCATGCCGTTTTCATAGGGGGTGACTTCACCTTGCCAGGTATAGATTGGGAGTATCATGCTATCAAAACTGATGCCGGAGATGGGGATTCTTGTGATATTGTTCTGGATGTCTTGTCTGAAATTTACTTTGAGCAGATAGTTAGAGAATCTCTTCTTGAGGGTAACGTCTTAGACCTCCTGGCAAAAACCACACTTGAACTTATCGAATCAGTTAACGTAGAGGAAGGTACCAGTGATCATAAGGCTGTCATAGCATCTATGACAAGGGATCTGACAAAGAATGTTAAGAAAGGTAGGAAGATATTTTGGCTTACCACGAGCGACAGGATAAAAATTTCAGAGTATCCGAGAGTCAGGATCAAAAATTCGGTGATTAGGATGAAGGTATGGAAAACAAATGGAAAAAATTTGAAGGAATCGTGCAATATGCCGTAGACAAATATGTTCCGAGTAAGGTCTTAAGGGATGGGAAAGGCCCACCACGATATAATAGCCATGTTAGGAAACTGCTACGTAAACAAAGAGAACTGCACTCAGATTAAAGAGAAGTAAAAACCTAGATGACAAACAAAAGCTAAAGGAAGTGAAAATGAACGTAACGAGAGCGTTGAGTAAACCGTTCGCAGACTTTGAAATTAAAACTTTGTCAACCGATCTGAGTAAAAACCCTAAGAGGTTTTGGGAGTGTGTAAAATCAATAAGTGGGTCATAATCATCTATTCATTCACTCAGTGACTACACTGACAGCGAAACGAAGATGACAGATAGAAGGCCGAATACGGTTTTCTAAAAATTTTTCACCGTGAATGATCAAAACACAGTCCCTCCTTTCAATCGTCGTACCAACGTCGAAATGGCAGATATACGGGGTGGTCCACTGATCGTGATCCGGCCAAATATCTCACGAAACAAACGTCAAACGAAAAAACTCTAAAGAACAAAACTTGTCTAGCTTGAAGGGGTAAACCAGATGGCGTTATGGTTGGCCCGCTAGATGGCGCTGCCATAGGTCAAACGGATATCAACTGCGTTTCTTTTAAATAAGAACTCCCATTTTTATTACATATTCGTGTTGTACGTAAAGAAGTATGAATGTTTTAGTTGGATCACTTTTTTTGCTTTGTGCTAGATAACGCTGTAGTAGTCACAAACATATGGCTCACAATTTTAGACGAACAGTTGGTAACAGGTAGGATTTTTAAATTAAAATACATAAGATAAATACGTTTGAACATGTGATACATGTACCTTTGTGAACTTATCATTTCTGAGAACGCATTACAGCGTCATTACCTGTAAATACCACATTAATGCAATAAATGCTCAAAATGATATCCGTCAACCTCAATGCATTTTCCAATACGTGTAACGACATTCCTCTCAACAGCGAGTAGTTTGCCTTCTGCAATGATCGCACATGCATTGACAATGCGCTGACGCATGTTGTCAGGCGTTGTCGGTGGATCACGATAGCAAATCTCCTTCAACTTTCCCCACAGAGAAAAACACGGGGACGTCAGATCCGATGAAGGTACGGGCCATAGTATGGTGCTTCGACGACCAGTCCACCTGCCATGAAATATGCTTTTTAATACCGCTTCAACCGCACGCGAGCTATGTGCCGGACATCTGTCATGTTGGAAGTACATCGCCATTCTGTCATGCAGTGAAACATCTTGTAGTAACATGGGTAGAACATTACGTAGAAAATCGGCATGCATTACACCATTTAGTTTGCCATCGAGAAAATGGGGCCACTTATCCTTCCTCCCATAATGCCGCACCATACATTAACACGTCAAGGTCGCTGATGTTCCACTTTTTGCAGCCATCGTGGATTTTCAGTTTCCCAATAGTGCATATTATGCTTGTTTACGTTACCGCTGTTGGTGAATGACGCTTCGTCACTAGATAGAACGCATGCAAAAAATCTGTCATCGTCCCGTAATTTCTCTTGTGCCCAGTGGCAGAACTGTACACGACGTTCAAAGTCGTCGCCATGCAATTCCTGGTGCACAGAAATATGGTACGGGTGCAATCGATGTTGATGTAACATTCTCAAGACCGAAGTTTTTGAGATTCCAGATTCTCGCGCAATTTGTCTGCTACTGATGTGCAAATTAACCGTGACAGCAGCTAAAACACCTACTTGGGCATCATCATTAGTTGCAGGTCGTGGTTGACGTTTCACAGGTGGCTGAACACTTCCTGTTTCATTAAATAACGTAACTATCCGGTGAACGGTCCGGACACTTGGATGATGTCCAGGGTTTTTTGATCACAATATCCATACATCAACACGATATAGACCTTTTCCACAATTGGTAAACGGTCCATTTTAACACGGATAATGTATCACGAAGCAAATACTGTCCGCAGTGGCGGAATGTTACTTGATACCACGTACTTATACGTTTGTGACTATTACAGCGCCATTTATCAGAAAGTGAAACAAGTGGTCCAACTAAAACATTCATATTTCTTTACGTACTACATGAATATGTAATAAAAATGGGGGTTCCTATTTAAAAAAACGCAGTTGATATCCGTTTGACCTACGGCAGCGCCATCTAGCGGGCCAACCATAGCGCCATCTGGTTTCCCCCTTCAAGCAAGATGAGTTTCTTTCTTTGTAGTTTTTTCGTTTGATGCTTATACCGTGAGATATTTGGCCCGGTCTCTATCAATGGACCACCCTGTATAGATAACCGATCGCGGAACAGGAAAACAACTACAGTCGCTTAGTAGTGGAAAGGAGTTAGGATCAGATGAGGTACCAATATGATTCTATAAAAATTATGGGAAATGACTTTCTTTGCTTCTAGCAGTAATTTATCTTAGATCAGTTGAGCAGTGAAGGATATCTAGCGACTGGAAGAAAGCGTGAGTCATTCCCGTTTTTAAGAAGGGCCGTAGGACAGATGCACACAATTATAAACATGTCTCGTTGACGTCAATCTATTGTAGAACTATGGAACGTGTTTCATGCTGAAGAATTGTGACGTTCTTAAATAAGGGAAATCTCCTCTATAAAAATCAACATGGATTCCGCAAACACAGATCCTAAGAAACTCAGCTCGCCTGTTCCTCCACGACATCCACAGTGCCGTAGACAATGGCGCTCAGGTTGACGCCGTGGTCCTTCCTACTGTTTAATATATATATATATATATATATATATATATATATATATATATATATATATATATATTCTAGTAGAAATAGTCGGATGCTCTTTAAGGCTGTTCGCAGATGATGCGGTTGTCTATAACACAGTAGCGACACCAGAAATTAGTAACGATTTGCAGAATTAACTCCAAAGAATTGATGAATGGAGCAGGATCTGGCAGTTGACCCTGAACGTAACTAGATGTAAAATGTTGCGTATTCATAGGAAAAGAAATCCACTGCAGTATAGCTACACTATTTACGACAATACGCTGGAAAATGTGTCTGTCGTAAAATATCTAGGAGTAACTATCCGGAGCGCCCGTAATTGGATTGACCATGTAAAACAAACAGTGGGAAAAGCAGATGACAGACTCAGATTCATAGGAAGAATCTTAAGGAAATGTAACTCATCCGCGAAGGAAGTGGCTTATAAGGCGCTTGTTCGAGCCGTTCTTGAGTATTGTTCATCTGTCTGGGGTCCCTACCAGATAGGACTGATAGACGAGGTAGAGAAGATCCAACGAAGAGCGGTACTTTTCCTCACGAGAGCATTACAGGGATGCTCAACAAACTCCATTGGCAGCCATTGCAAGAGAGGCGTTCTGCATCACGGAGAGAGTTACTACTGAAATTTCGAGAGAGCACTTTCCGGGAAGGTTCGCACAACTTATTATTTCCCCCGACATACGTCTCGCGTAATGACTGTGAGGAGATATTCGAGAAATTGGAGCCGACACGGAAGCTTGCCGACAACCATTCTATCCAAGCGCTATTCGCCAGTGGGACAGGGTTGGAGGGCTCAGTTAGTGATACAAAAGTTCCCTCCGCCACATGCCATTAGGTGGCTTGCGGAATATGACGTAGTTGTAGATATAGATGGAGATAGATTCCTTGGGGTGGGGATGGAACGTATCACAAGGGAAAGGAGGTGCAAGACAGGTTGTTGCGCTATATAATGTTTCCTCCAAGTACGTCATATTGTATGCTGTGCGGTCAGTGACAGCGAGCACGATAATCAGAAGAATTATAATGGATTATCTACCCAGAGTGGGCATGTCGGAAGTACTGATGACGGACAAAGACTCATACTTGACAGGCAACTGTTGGAAAGAGTTCATGAAGACTCACAGCATTAAATATATATTTGTAAACTTGTTTCACTTAGAAGCAAGTCCCGAAGACAATATATTTAAGGAATTTAATACAGTTATTCAGACTTACACCCCTCACAGACTCACAAGATTCATTGAATACATTGCCCCATTCCAGCAAGTTGTTAGCAATCTCCCACTTAGCTTAGCCGGCTTTAAGCCCAGGGAATTGCAGTTTGACAAAAGACAAGTAGACAATTGGGAAAAACCTCTATCCAAGGTCCCTTGGGAGGAAATATTGCTTCAGGATAAAATACGCCAGGCATTCGTTAGCACTGAAGAAAAGGCAGAATACTGGAAACAATTGTATGGTAAGAAATTAGGACGCACTGTAGGACACCAAATGGTTCAAATGGCTCTGAGCACTATGGGACTTGACAGCTGAGGTCATCAGTCCCCTAGAACTTAGAACTACTTAAACCTAACTAGCCTAAGGACATCACACACATCCATGCCCGAGGAGGATTCGAACCTGCGACCATAGCGGTCGCGCGGTTCCAGACTGAAGCGACTAGAACCGCTCGGTCACAACGGCCGGCATGTAGGATACCATATAGGACAACAGGTACTCTTCAGAAGTCATACAAAATCTACGAAGTATGGTAAGTTGAATCACAAGTGGCAACTGCTGTACACAGGGCCATTATCAAAATTCCGTCACTCAGGCGCCTATAAGTTTGCATACATAAAGAGTGGTAAGGAAAAAGGGCTCCCCTTAAACAAAGAATTGGACACTGGTCTATCAAGGCTTGGAGTGATGTATCTAAGCGTATATAAGATGTGTCACACTGTCTACTTGAATATGTTATTGTGATTGATGTTAAGTATTAAGCAAAGATTTCATTTTGCGTATTTCATGTGTGTTGTCTTGTTACAATGTAGGTTTTAGTTATGTAAGATTTTCATTGTAAGTTTACATGCCAGAGAAGCTCAGGAAACATTACCCTTGCCGAGCGCGAGAAATTATTTAATTTTACACTGCACTGTTTAAACACACAGTAGACGTGCGATTGGGAAGCAGTGCATTGAACTGACGAGGTGGAGTGAGGAAAGAACTGTGCCCTCGCAGTAGCTAGCTTTAAGGCTGACAACGTCCGCGTATGCGTGCAGCACAGAGTAAGCTAACGGATGGCCGCCGGACGGCGATAGTAGCTTAGCAAAGAAATGCCAAGCAATCTACACTAACAGGAAACGTTATAATATGAGTTGACTACTAAGACAATTAAACGTCTACACTACAGAACTAAACTAATATTAAGAAATTAGGAAGAACTAAGCTAAGTAAAATACAAACGGAGGAGGAAGCAAACAGTATCTACAGAAAACTAGCTACACACTCTGATGCTGCGAACGAGTTATTTACAATTAGAGAAGTGGCTATTTACACACAACACGTAGGGGATATCTGAATGAGTAACAAAGGAATACGAACGTAGTCTTGAATATACTACGAGAGATAGAATTGTGCCCCTCCTACGACAACACATTTCTTTCCAGGTGCAAAAAGGTAAGTCAAAACGACAACTGCAGTAAATACTTGTGCTCTCTTCCGACTCATGCAAAAAATGATAAGGAATGAATTGCGTAATGACAGAAATTAAATGCACGAATATTGAAAGTGTGATGCATTAATAGCCAGTGAGTAACTACGCACTGAGCTATAAGTTAGTGTTTAAGTGTCCTTCCAGAGAACGACGCAGGATCACGTCCTGGGTAAAACAGGGACACAATAGTTATTTGTTTGGTTCCCGATCCTAAGGGCCGCACCGAAAATAAATAATTTTGTGTATAAAAATATGTGTTAGTGTGATGGTGTAAATGTATGCACGAGAAAGCTATAGTACTCCAGACGCATGAAAATGTTGAACTTAGGTCTTTTGCTATCAAATGAACACGGATCAGACCAAGCACTACAAGTCCATGTATCTGAGAAGAGCACCAACGTTGAGTTGTTACACTATATTGCACAGGAACACAAATCGTCTCAACACTGTTTTACACTTCTTCATTGGCACAATTTTCGTAGAGACATATTCATGCACAATAGAATACACAAGAGTGATATTATGTAGAAAAAGCAAGTACACTATCTAACATTCTGCGTGGTGTCTGTTTGTTCTATATCGTGTCTCCCTACCACTTTCGCGCAACGACGCTCTGAGCGTGTTTTTTAGGGAATTGACTAGTTAGAACCTGGGACCTGTTGCTGTTAAGGAGACGTCAGACCACACATGACATGTAGAGTTCAGAAGAGTTCAGTAGCGATGATATAACCAAATACTTAATGATATCAGCGTCAGCTCCACTACACTCCCTGTAAAAGAATCTTAATACTAACTAAATTTAGTGGAAGGGGTTCAATACTTTCCTATTTTTAGTTAGCTGGTAAAATAACGTCGAGAAAGCAGTTAAGTTTACCACTGGAAATTTTATTCTACTCACAAAATATTGTTTATAAATTGCACTATTGATAAAAGGAAATGTTTTAATACAGGATGGTAAAAACCAACTGCGTTCAACAAAAATGTGAACGAATATTCCCTGAATGGGTTTCCAAGTTCTACAATGGATCGAAGGATGACCTATGCCATATCACATTTGTAATCTAGGTTTAAGTTAAGTTTCACAAAAGAGAAAACTATCAAAATGGTCTACAGTGACCCTCAATTATCTTTAATTACTTATCTAACTCGTCGTAAATTACAGTGGCTGATGTGGCTTCTCAATAATCATATAACAGAAAGATCATCGCGTTTCAGATTTTAACTTACGTAGCAAACGTGAATACCATGAAATTTAATTGACGATCGACACTAGTATTACGCAAAACGGGGATGTAACAGATGAGACTTCTGCAGTTCTGAGAGAAGCATTATGCGCTCAAAAATGCGGCATCGTGTGCGTTCATTACCTTGTCGGTGTTTAGGCAGCGTCAGGGCGGCGCAGCTCCTCACATCTCGCCGTCTCGGAAGCAACTCACTCCTAACTTCTCCTTACTACAATTTACCGAAGTTGGTTTAAAAAAAACTATCTGGCTGTGTTTTCATCTGACCAATCAGGGTCTCAATGTTAACCTTAAGCTCCGCCTACAAAAATTCTATCTATCCAATGAGAAACGTTATACTTTTCCTGGTGGGGCAATGTTTTTAAAGTTTGCAACGTAACAGAGACGCGAAAATGTCTCACGCTAAAACTTGAAGCTGGTGTGGTCCGTTTAGTGCTATCGTAAGATCTATACTGTTCTTCTGCAGGGCTGTATCTTTTAACATTGGCTGGGGGGTGGTCCTGACGTAACAGAGACGCGAAAAAGTCTCACGCTAAGACTTGCGGCTGGGGTGGTCCTAGCGGTTAGCTGGCGACGTGGGTGTCCGTCCCTTATCGTTGGACCTTCCAGCTTAACACGGTTCTGCTCTCGGCTTCTGTTCTCGTTTCTCCCCTCGGAACTGCGTCTGTCTCACGGTGGGAAGGTATGACACGCATTTAGGCATTCTTGTGTTAGTCTGTGGTATTCCATTTGCTCACTCGCTACTCGTATTACTTTGGTTAATTTAATGTCACGATTTATTCGGAGCCATGTGACATACTACTGGATTTGCTTATCATGTCAGGGTTTTCATGGAAGGTGTTGGATTTGCCTGACATCTTACAACTGTTTACAGTCTATGATAACACTTGCATAATATAATGTTGTACTGTCAGAATGTATCGCTAGATAGAAAACACAGGGGGGAGGGTGGGGGGGGGGGGGCGTTGGGTTGGGTTGTTTGGGGGAAGAGACCAAACAGCGAGGTCATCGGTCTCATCGGATTAGGGAAGGACGGGAAAGGAAGTCGGCCGTGCCCTTTCAAAGGAACCATCCCGGCATTTGCCTAAAGCGATTTAGGGAACCACGGAAAACCTAAATCAGGATGGCCGGACGCGGGACTGAACCGTCGTCCTCCCGAATGCGAGTCCAGCGTGCTAACCACTGCGCCACCTCGCTCGGTTAGAAAACAGGAAATAAGTGGATTAACACGAGTAGGTAGTTATGAAATGATGTACTCAATAGTTCTCTCGTGATGAATGAAAGATTGCAGTAGTAGAGTAAAAATTAATGCTTCTTCCTGTCCATAGTATTTTCTGGAGACCAGCAGGCACATCCTTGCGAACGTATCAGAGGCGTAGCTATATGTAGTTATGTAGGCTTATCGCAATTTCATATTATGAAACTTTCTTTCCTCAGCCTCTGTAACGATGGATACTCGTGTCAGGTGCGATGTAGCAACAATAAACTCATGCACATCATTTCACAATGTTGTATGCAATTATTTTGTCAATATTGGAAAATGAGACTGAAAAAATGACAACCTGTGCAGTGTTAAGTAAGATGAGACTATGAATACTTACTGTTCATAAATGAAAATTCCAAAGGCTAATGCCCCAGACCAGAATGTTAAGAAAATGATACTGTAAAACTTGAAGAATGTTACGTGACGTAAATCACAAGCACCGTAGGTCATATGAACTGCCTTGTATGTATAATTTCTGTAAAGGGTTTATGTAAAATTTTTGCAATATTTGTGACAGCAAATGTTGATGCCATATGAAAATTTATGTGTACAGAGTGTCAATACATTGTAAGATGTAAATACCTAGGGTATCGTAACAATGGTGAAATGTAAAAACTGTATGTATGACGCAGTGTAAAGCTTAAAGCTGTATATGTCTTGCAGGAGAGCATATGCTAACTAATAACCGTAAACGTGCTACGAACATTTTGTGAAAGTTTGAAGCCCGTAATTCCGCGTGTTCTCGTAAAAAACATGTGCCAGTAGTGATCAGAAACGAACATGTATATCCTCGGTGGACTCGGTTATCGACTAGACATTGTACTACACAAAATATATATAAGAGAGTAAATGTGCTGGAGACTTACCTTGAGGCCATTCAAGTGTCTTCGGGATGCTGACAGCGTGCGCCTGCTTCAACCACTGAAACATGTGGATTACGATAGGAAAAAATGCCTGGGCTGTAAATGATGAACCTCCTCGTCACAGCATCGATAGTTCCACTATGCACAAGCCTCAGCACATCACGTTGCAGCAATGGGATGAACACATTTATTTACTTTGGGCAAACAAGTGAAATTGCAGCACACTCATATGCAGCTCAGCTGAACTGCCACTTTAAGAAACTCAAGTGCGCCCACAGCATGCCTCACATGAGACGCGCGCACTGGACAATGCCGCAATAGCTGCGGTTACATTTAAATAATCAAACTACAGACTATAAAATGAAAAGCGCCTGTTGACACAATCATTAAAATAAATGGTAGTACTACTTATTTGTAAAGTGTACATTATACAAAATTATATATATATATATATATTACGTAATGACCCGTTCCAGGAGTAAACGAGGTAAACTTGGCCACGAATAGATGTCTCAGTATCCTGACAGGCCAGGGGTTAAAGTATAAAAAAGTGCAAATAGTGTACTGCACCACCACTGTATACTGATGTCCAGTGATCTGGATCACGCCAGTATACAGTGGGGCGGGTGGGGAGGAGCAGTTGTGTAGGTTCTTTAAACGGCCCGCACACATAAATCAATACTTGTAATGATTCTTATTCGCGCCGTACCTGAGTGGTGAAGATATCGTAGGGAGGTACGATTATATCTGAGTCTGTTAACAAAACTTAAAGCTACACTATCAGTTTCTTCTGCCTTCTGAGCTGGTGCGATCAAGGAGTATGTAATTACGCTCTCCCTGTACTGGGTTAATAAAAGTTATAGTAAGCGAGACTTGCAAGTTTTCATTCTCCTACGCGAGCTACGTCTTAATCTCCACTTCCCGATGCGATGAGGACTTGCGTTTTTAAATGGACCTTTTCGGAGAAGAAGTCAACACGAACAGAGAAACGCCGACGGAGCTCTGCCGGCACTGTTGTATATCGTTGAGCAGACGAGGTAAATATCAAGTTGTACTCCAAAACTCAAAGAAATTAATCTTCAATCTGTGTTCCAGAACTTACACAACGTTTCATAACCAGCACGCATACCTACCTGCGTGCGTTTCTGGACCTACAATTAGTGGGGGGGGGGGGGGCTAAACTTGCATTAACGTAACTATGTCAGCTCCGAACAATTCACATTATCTCTCTCCCTAGCCACTATAGATCATTGCTTCCCATATTCTGGAAGGAGGAAATATTGAGCAAAACAAGAAATAAATGTCTAGTAAACATGGTGTCTGCACTGAAGAGCGAAAGAAACTGCTATACCTGTCTAATATTGTGTAGGACCTCCTCGAGCAAGCGAACTGCCGCAACACGCCGTGTCATGGACTCGACTAATTTCAGAAGCAGTGCTGAGGGGAACTGACAACATGAATACTGGGCTGTCCATAAATCCGTAAGAGTACAAAGGGTGAAGATCTCTTCTAAACAGCACGTTTGCAACGCACCCCAGATATGCTAAATAGTGTTCATGTCTGGGGAGTTCGGCGGCCAGCGGAAGTGTTTAAACTCAGAAGAGTGTTCCTGGAGGCACTCTGTAGCAATTCTGGACATGTGGGGTGTCGCATTGTCCTGCTGGAACTGCACAAGTCCTTCGCAATGCACAATGGAAATTAATGGATGCAGGTGATCAGACAGGATACTTACGAACGTATCACCTGTCAGAGTCGTATCTAGACGTAGCGGGGTCCCATATCACTCCAACTGCACACGCCCCATACCATTACAGAACCTCCACTAGCTTGAACAGTCTCCTGATGACATGCAGAGTCCATGGATTCATGGGGTTGTCTCCATACCCGTACACGTCCATCCGGTCAATAGAATTTGAAACGAGACTCGTCCAACCAGACGACATGTTTCCAGATATCAACAGTTCAATGTCGGTGTTCACGGGCCCAGGCTAGGCGTAAAGCTTTGTGACGTACAGTCATTAAGGGTACACGAGTGGCCCCTCGGCTCAGAAAGGTCATATCTATGATGTTTCCTTGAATGCTTCACACGCTGACACTTGTTCATGGCCCAGCGTTTGAAATCTGCAGAAGGATTGCTCTTCTGTCACACTGAACGATTCTCTTCAGTCGTCGTTGGTCCCGTGTTTGCAGGATCTTTTCCCATCCGCACCAATCTCGGAGATTTGTTGTTTCACCGGGTTCCTGATATTCACGGTACACTCGTGAAATAGTCGTACAGGAAATTCCCCAGTTCACCACTACCTCGGAGAGGCTGTGTCCCATCGCTCGTGCGCTGACTATAACACTACGTTTAAACTCACTTAAATCCTGATAACCTGCCACTGTAGTAGCAGTAACCGATCTAACAAGTGTGATAGACACGTGTTGTCATACACAGGCGTTGCCGACTGCAGCGCCGTATTCTGCTTTTTTACATGTCTCTTTATCGGAATACACATGCCTATATCAGTTTCTTTGGTACTTCAGTGTAAAATAGACACTTTAAGAGCTACGACACTCGTTCACCTTAGCTAGTACGAAACACATCTCTCCTATTGAACGAGTGCTCATATCTCTTAGGATAATGTGTACTTTTGAACCCTTACGTACTAGACCTTTTTTCTTTTTTTGGGGTAAGGAACATCTACCGAAAGTTTGCCGGTGGTTGTTTTGGGACACCCTGTATAAAACATGTCGGGGTGCGCGGTAAACACTGCAGTCGTTGTCGTAATGCGGATAAAGAGCGATTTATATGAAATCGTAAAGAGCACGGTCATTGCCTTTGGGGCCAAGGGTGGAAGCATTCCTGAAACGGTCAAGTTTGTGAACTGTTTGCGTGTCACCGTGGTTAAAAGAACACCGACGATGGAAAATTGGCGCTGTACAAAACCGATGCGGAGGCAACTGTGGTGTACTGTGTGCGAAGGTAATGAGGACGAACGTCCGCTGTGGAGATGTGTACGGGCGAACAGACGTGCAGCTGCTCAGCCACTGACCGTGCAATCAGTGGTCGTCGGCCGCGTACAGCCTGAATCAAGTGCTCGTGAGGACCGCGCTTCTCGGCCGTATTTCCTAATAATAAGCGTCTAGCAATTAAAAGCCGAATTCAGAAATGGAAGCTAACGTTATGAATTTCAGAGTGTTGTTTTCATGATCAGTAACAAACAAAAATACTTACGAGTCAGCAATATTTCAAGATGTGCTTGTTTGGCAGCTTACATCGTGGTAGACAGGAAGTAGCGCAGTCTCTTCGGGGTTAGAGGGTATGAGAGAGGGAATATTCAGTCGTTACTCTCCCAGTACTGACAGCTCAAGGTCGTGCCCGAATGAAGCACTCAGCTGCTATGATACAACCTTTGACGTGGAAGTAAAATGGATTTGCGAATGCGCATTATAGAGACGGTGCAAATGCAGCTCATATATGTAGCAAGAATTATGAAATTAAGTTAAGGCTGATGTAACGGAAGGTAATGAGTAGAAGAAAAGTGAAGTTAAAACATTTAGTAAACATTTGCATTCATGTTTCATATTGCGCATTTAAATAATGTTACAACTACTGTTATTAATCAACAACCTGACAAACCTGGGTACTGATTCTGAAAATTATGGATTAGTAGCTGAAACAAAACGTGAACTGTGTGTGTGGTGTAATATCGTTTCCATTTACACGTGAAAGTATTTTTGAAATTATACAACAGTCGTACAAAGAAATATGCGAATGTACAAATGTATAGATACAATTGCTTCGCGTGTGATTTTGTAAAGGTCTCTACGGCAACGCTCTCCATAGATCCGTAGACGGCTATTCTTTTCATCTGCAGCCGTTTGCGTTTCGCAGTTGAAAGCTGTTACAAGCGATTTTCTTAAGGTAACTTGAGTGTAGGAGTGTCTGGAGTGACTTAGTAGTACGGAACAAATGTCTTAGAATTTCACTCATGATGCGACTTTTCTTCTCGTATCTCAGTGTTTACGAAGTCATATCTTTTGAACTATGTGTTGTAGAATGATGTATTTGTGAAAATACATTTACAGCATATGTGGATACTGCTGGAAAAGAGTAGCGAATACAGTTAAGTAATAAATTGAAACGTTGTGCATGATGCGACAGTTTTCACGCATCTCATTGTTTACGATGTCGTATCTCCTGAACTATGATGGGTACGGTGTCCTTAACCCCTTAATCCTACAGCGAATGTGCCCTGACAGTAAGGGATACGTGTACCATGTTCTACCAAGTTTGGTACAAATAAGTCGAGTGTTTTAGGAGGAGATATGGAATACACACTCACACACACACACATTTTTATGATAGGTATGGATGGATTAATACTGGCCCACTAATCAAGATATTGCACAATTCGACCAGCTAGCCGGATAAAGACCCACAATGTAGCCAATTTCTGTTACTGATATCACAGTTTCATACGACTTCACGGCATGTCCGTGTTCTTCATAATAATCACTTGACATCTGACGCTGTTCACTCCACTTATATACCCTACCAGGGAGGTAAAATCACTAAGCACGAAGACTACTACTAATGCTTTCTCGTGCCTGTTCTACCTGTCACAGGGAACTGAAACTCTAAATCAATTATATACACGCCGAAGGTGTGCATGTATATCAAATTACTTTGACATCCGACCATGTCTTCCCTGTGCTTTATTTTTTCGTTTTTTCCCAGGCACCATATTTCGTACAGCTTTTTGTTAGTGAGACAATACACCAATTCCTTCTCCCTCACAGTGAAATGCGAGGGCAAGGACGTAGGCTTACCAACCGACGCAGGAACTGACAGCTTCATAAAGTGAAGTCTGTCACTATATCGTCCGAAGGGACAATGGTGCAGCGAACGACCGCAGTCTCATTTTCTGCCTAAGCACTCTCTAGAAATCGACAGGGACGCCACGTAGATCCGCGCTGTCTTCCAACTTGCGTTAACAGTTTTCCAGTCATTAGGATCGAACCAGAGTCCCTCGTTTAGAAGTCTCATACGTTACCTACTATGTAAATATGGAGATTGTCTTATTCTGGGGGACGGGACATCGGTTTTTTGACTGGTTTTGCGTGACCCGCCACAGGGGACTTTTCCTGTAGAAACACAGTTCGCATCTTTAATGCTGTGATCTCCATTGCCTTCTGCAGCGTCACATCGTTAATTATTTCTAATTATTCTCCCTTTTCCCGGCCGCTGGTGGCCGAGAGGTTCTAGGCGCTTCAGTCTGGAACTCCGCGACCGCTACGGTCGCAGGTTCGAATCCTGCCTCGGGCATAGATGTGTGTGATGTCCTTAGGTTAGTTAGGTTTTAGTAGTTCTAAGTTCTAGGAGACTGATGACCTCAGATGTTAAGTCCCATAGTGCCCAATCTCCCTTTTAGGGATAGTTTCACACCCCAAGGGGAAGAGGGTTCCCTGAGACTCTATCATCTACTCCTTCCTGTTTGCCAAGGCTGTTGGCAGAATGATGATACATATAGACGAAATTAAGGGAGAGGAAACTTAGAATTTACCGTCTCTTTGCCAACAAAGACACAAGAGGCGAATGCTAAGCCAGAAAAAGGTTGACGGGTATTCTTTTGTGTTAAGATGCGAAAAGAAACCACGAAATAAAAATACCGACGGTTATCCGGTAATTTGAACCTAGTATCATCCAACTATGACTCTGGTGCCTTAATAGCTATTCCAGCTCTCTCACTAATATTAAAAGTACATAATATTGTGTATGGCGATTGTACGAATCCTAGATAAAAGAGAGGAACACATTGGTACAATTGTAGACAGCATACGGAGATTAAAAACGCACTCTTAGTATAGTGTCTGCCAGTTGCATAAGAACTATCTTTGGATTAAAATCACCTAGTTTAAATCTAAGTTTTCAACATGGAATCAGTGGGTGAGCCATGGTACGTTTCCTCGCTTCATATTTCACGAATGATTGTGTTGTAACGATATACGAATGTGAAATTGTAATGGACAATGGCTAAAAAAATTACGTCAGAGCACGTTCCCGCGGAAACCACGCTTAGCATTGTCGTCCCTCTATATAAGAAAAGACGCTACGAAGTTTACCCAGAGTTTCAGAGACAGGGGGCTGCGAGAAGACAGCATGTTGGAGAAATGAACGTATTTGGAGGACGCCACCGATGTACGCGCAAAAGCTGAGGAGCTACCGGCGGCGAAGTTCTTTGGGAACCACACTAAGGTATGCAGTGGTGTCTGAGCATATACGACCTTCACGATTCGTAGTAATCTTTTGCTCATGTCATCTGTTGCACGTATTAGCTCCACGACACGCAGGAAACTTTTGCTGATGTACACTCACCTTTTATTTCAGACCCTTGGATTTGAGTAAAAGTAAGACACCGCCGCCATGTACAAATCGCTGAAAACGCAAAAGCGAAGGGGGGTGCCGCCTTCGATGCTGTTTGCAAACTATACGATTGTAAGCCGCGGCGTCTGAGGACGTACGAGCTGCCACGACTTGCAGTAAAATTTGAGTACGCCACCGCCGAAGCCGCCGCCGCCATCGTAGTGTAAAAGTCGATGGAAGCGCAAAAGCTGGGGTGGCGGCGTCGGTGCTTTTGTGAACTGTACGAAGGTATGCCTTAGTGTCCGAGCATATACTCGAAGTAAACTCGTGCTCACCTAGTATCATTTTTTTTTCAGAGCCTTGCATTTATTTGTGTGCAACGACGACAACGACGCCGTCACTGAACAAGTTGCTGGAAGCGGAGTAGCTGAGGAAATGGCGGCATCAAAGCTGTTTACAAACGACGCGAAAGTACACCTTGTCAGACAGCTTAGGACATTATTAGGCTGAAGGAACATGGGGACGGCGAAAAAGCAGTCAGGTCGCGTTGTATCTGAAGAGCGTGGACGATGGGGCGACTCAGTATTATTGCACTTAAAAATAAAACAAAACTGATAAGTAAACTGATTTTGTTCTGATTTAGCGGTAGACACGGAAAATATACTGGTTTGAGGCTAATAATTTTCACCAGAGAGTATTTGTTCTCAGACTTGTAAGTACATATAGCCCGTACAAAACATGAAGTTGAAATAAGAGTTGCCTTTCTACCTGCAATAGCAGCAGCAGACGAATGGGAAATATACCAGTTTGAATTTTACTAGACAAGGAAACATATATTCCACAAGTTCATCGTAACTGCCGTCTGCTTCACGTCCGCTGTGCAGCGAGCTACCTTAACTTAAGTATTAACTGTATTTTTCTTACTTGTCACTTCTTCTTCCGTGTGTATTTGCTTTTAGGAAGCTTTAATTGTCGGGTGCTATTAATAGTGTTCCATAGATTTCGTGTTTGTTTTGAATACAGTCAGAGAGAGTCCCTTTAGTCAGCCATAGTGCCAGTAGTGCTAGTGTTTGTTTTCAATACAGTCCAGAGACAGGTAGTGCTATTTTCATTGTTTTCTACAAGAAGTGCCTAGCAACCACAGTTTAGTTAATAAACAGCCGCCTTTAGTGAATTAGCAGTCTAGTTAAAGGTTGATTAACTCTCTTCAGTAAATTGATTCCTTAGGATGGATAGGATGTGTGACTGCTGTGTACGGACGCAGGAGGAGCTGGCCACTGTTCGCGAACAGCTGAGCGTGTTGATGGCCGCGGTCAGCCGTCTTCAGGCTGCTGCCTCGGAGTGTAGCGGCAGTGGGGAGTCTGGTGCGTCGCAAGGTACACCCCAGGTGTTACATGCTTCACCCACTGTCCCTGCTGTCGAGAAATCTTCGCGTGTACTGGGCGCGGTTGGGCCACCCTCTCCCCAAGGGGAGCGGCGGGTTCAGCGGCGTTCGCGGCGCACGAGGCGGAGGGTCAATGTGGAGACTGGCCGTGTGGCATCGCCCGCTCTGCCTGTGAGTGGACATGTGGCTGCTCCTTCAGCAAGGTCCGAGCAGGCACACGGGGGGAGGGGTTTATTAGTTATTGGGAGCTCCAACGTTAGGCGGGTGATGGAGCCCCTTAGGGAAATAGCGGGAAGGTCGGGGAAGAAGGCCAGTGTTCACTCTGTCTGCTTGCCGGGGGGTCTCATCCTAGATGTGGAGGACGCTCTGCCGGCGGCGATAGAGAGCACTGGGTGCACCCGACTGCAAATTGTTGCTCATGTCGGCACCAATGACTCCTGCCGTCTGGGTTCAGAGGTCATCCTCAGTTCGTACAGGCGGTTGGCGGAATTGGTGAAGGCGGAAAGCCTCGCTCGCGGGTTGAAATCAGAGCTAACTATGTGTAGTATCGTTCCCAGAACCGATCGCGGTCCTCTGGTTTGGAGCCGAGTGGAAGGCTTAAACCAGAGGCTCAGACGATTCTGCGGAGATCTGGGGTGCAAATTTCTCGACCTCCGCTATCGGGTGGAGAAATGTAGGGTCCCCTGAATAGGTCAGGCGTGCACTACACGCCGGAAGCGGCTACAAGGGTAGCGGAGTACGTGTGGAGTGCACATGGGGGTTTTTTAGGTTAGAGAATCCCCTCCCTAGGCCCGACAAGACGCCTCCTGAGACGCAGCAAGGTAGGAATAGGCAAAATGCAACAGGGAATAACAATATTAATGTGCTAATAGTAAACTGCAGGAGCGTCTACAGAAAGGTCCTAGAACTGCTCTCATTAATAAACGGTCACAACGCCCATATAGTACTAGGGACAGAAAGTTGGCTGAAACCAGACGTAGACAGTAATGAAATCCTAAACTCAGATTGGAATGTATACCGCAGAGACAGGCTGGACAGTGAAGGGGGAGGCGTGTTTATAGCGATAAGAAGTGCAATAGTATCGAAGGAAATTGACGGAGATCCGAAATGTGAAATGATTTGGGTAAAGGTCACGGTTAAAGCAGGCTCAGACATGGTAATTGGATGTCTCTATAGGCCCCCTGGCTCAGCAGCTGTTGTGGCTGAGCACCTGAAGGATAATTTGGAAAATATTTCGAGTAGATTTCCCCACCATGTTATAGTTCTGGGTGGAGATTTTAATTTGCCGGATATAGACTGGGAGACTCAGACGTTCATAACGGGTGGCAGGGACAAAGAATCCAGTGAAATTTTTTTAAGTGTTTTATCTGAAAACTACCTTGAGCAGTTAAACAGAGAACCGACTCGTGGCGATAACATATTAGACCTTCTGGTGACAAACAGACCCGAACTATTTGAAAAAGTTAACGCAGAACAGGGAATCAGCGATCATAAAGCGGTTACGGCATCGATGATTTCAGCCGTAAATAGGAATATTAAAAAGGGTAGGAAGATTTTTCTGTTTAGAAAAAGTGACAAAAAGCAGATTTCAGAGTACCTGTTGGCTCAACAAAAAAGTTTTGTCTCAAGTACAGATAGTGTTGAGGATCAGTGGACAAAGTTCAAAACCGTCGTACATAATGCGTTAGATGAGTATGTGCCAAGCAAGATCGTAAGAGATGGAAAAGAGCCACCTTGGTACAACAACCGAGTTAGAAAACTGCTGCCGAAGCAAAGGGAGCTTCACAGCAAACATAAACATAGCCAAAGCCTTGCAGACAAACAAAAATTACGCGAAGCGAAATGTAGTGTGAGGAGGGCTATGCGAGAGGCGTTCAATGAATTCGAAAGTAAAGTTCTATGTACTGACTTGGCAGAAAATCCTAAGAAATTTTGGTCTTATGTCAAAGCGGTAAGTGGATCAAAACAAAATGTCCAGACACTCTGTGACCAAAATGGTACTGAAACAGAGGATGACAGACTAAAGGCCGAAATACTAAATGTCTTTTTCCAAAGTTGTTTCACAGAGGAAGATTGCACTGTAGTTCCTTCTCTAGATTGTCGCACAGGTGACAAAATGGTAGATATCGAAATAGACGACAGAGGGATAGAGAAACAATTAAAATCGCTCAAAAGAGGAAAGGCCTCTGGACCTGATGGGATACCAGTTCAATTTTACACAGAGTACGCGAAGGAACTTGCCCCCCTTCCTGCAGCAGTGTACCGTAGGTCTCTAGAAGAGCGTAGCGTTCCAAAGGATTGGAAAAGGGCACAGGTCATCCCCGTTTTCAAGAAGGGACGTCGAGCAGATGTGCAGAACTACAGACCTATATCTCTAACGTCGATCAGTTGTAGAATTTTGGGACACGTATTGTGTTCGAGTATAATGACATTTCTGGAGACTATAAATCTACTCTGTAGGAATCAGCATGGGTTTCGAAAAAGACGGTCATGTGAAACCCAGCTCGCGCTATTCGTCCACGAGACTCAGAGGGCCATAGATACGGGTTCACAGGTAGATGCCGTGTTTCTTGGCTTCCGCAAGGCGTTCGATACAGTTCCCCACAGTCGTTTAATGAACAAAGTAAGAGCATATAGACTATCAGACCAATTGTGTGATTGGATTGAGGAGTTCCTAGGTAACAGGACGCAGCATGTCGTTCTCAATGGAGAGAAGTCTTCCGAAGTAAGAGTGATTTCAGGTGTGCCGCAGGGGAGTGTCATAGGACCGTTGCTATTCACAATATACATAAATGACCTTGTGGATGACATCGGAAGTTCACTGAGGCTTTTTGCGGATGATGCTGTGGTGTATCGAGAGGTTGCAACAATGGAAAATTGTACTGAAATGCAGGAGGATCTGCAGCGAATTGACGCATGGTGCAGGGAATGGCAATTGAATCTCAATGTAGACAAGTGTAATGTGCTGCGAATACACAGAAAGATAGATCCTTTATCATTTAGCTACAAAATAGCAGGTCAGCAACTGGAAGCAGTTAATACCATAAACTATCTGGGAGTACGCATTAGGAGTGATTTAAAATGGAATGATCATATAATGTTGATCGTCGGTAAAGCAGATGCCAGACTGAGATTCATTGGAAGAATCGTAAGGAAATGCAATCCGAAAACAAAGGAAGTAGGTTACAGTACGCTTGTTCGCCCACTGCTTGAATACTGCTCAGCAGTGTGGGATCCGTACCAGATAGGGTTGATAGAAGATATAGAGAAGATCCAACGGAGAGCAGCGCGCTTCGTTACAGGATCATTTAGTAATCGCGAAAGCGTTACGGAGATGATAGATAAACTCCAGTGGAAGACTCTGCAGGAGAGACGCTCAGTAGCTCGGTACGGGCTTTTGTCAAAGTTTCAAGAACATACCTTCACCGAAGAGTCAAGCAGTATATTGCTCCCTCCTACGTATATCTCGCGAAGAGACCATGAGGATAAAATCAGAGAGATTAGAGCCCACACAGAGGCATACCGACAATCCTTCTTTCCACGAACAATACGAGAATGGAATAGAAGGGAGAACCGATAGAGGTACTCAAGGTACCCTCCGCAACACACCGTCAGGTGGCTTGCGGAGTATGGATGTAGATGTAGATGAGCCCAGTCAGAGAAATGGATTTTAATATATACAGTATGTCGATTACATTTGTGTGACTAAACGATTCGCCTTGAACGTTTCCCAGCAGAGTATGCAAAACTTCATGTTACTCGGAAGTATGTGTTGCCAATAAATAAGTTAAGCCTTCCCCACGTATAGAGATTGTGGCTTCCTTCCCCTGCAACTGTAGTCCATCCTGGCGCCACAGACCCCGAGATAATGCACAGTTCTGCATCAATGCACCAAACGATCGCTGACACACCATACTCTGAAATTAACACGAATATAGAACGGCTGAATCTTTTAACTGTATGGGAACAGGCTTGCTGCCTCTTTCCTTATGGGCCACGTAATGGAGATTGTGGTGTCACCGCCAGACACCACACTTGCTAGGTGGTAGTTTTAAATCGGCCGCGGTCCATTAGTACATGTCGGACCCGCGTGTCGCCACTGTGTGATCGCAGACCGAGCGCCACCACAAGGCAGGTCTCGAGATACGGGATATCACTCGCCCCAGTTGTACGAACGACGCAGCTAGCGATGCACACTGACGAAGCCTCGCTCCTTTGCTGAGCAGATAGTTAGAATAGCCTTCAGCTAAGTCAATGGCTACGACCTAGCACGGCGCCATTAGTAACATTGCATGTATCTATGGAGTCTCACTTATATCGTCAATAGCGATGTACCAAGGATGGATTAAAGTTAAGTATTCCAGAAGCTACGTACTTTTCTTTATAGCATTCATTACGTATCCTGTTACAGACCTATCTCTTGCCTGCGTGAATTAAACGCGTGCCTTTCGGCTACTTCCGTGGCGTGGCTGTCTTGCTACGCCACAACAGAGATGACGTTGACAGCGTATTCGACGACAAGAAGACACCACACACAATGGCAATTACAACTTCAAGTTTTTCGTAGAGTGGAGCTCACTGCCTCACTCGGGACTAGCGTTGCTATTCACATAGAATCTGGCAGTCATTAACACCAGCTAGTAAAACAGACTGCAAAAAAGAAGCCAAAATAAGAGGTATCATGTTGTGGGTGATTGCATCAGAGGAAAAGGTCAACGTTCTATCTAAGGAGACTATTCACCACGGGACAAAAATGTATGACCACGTTCCGTAAACAAACCTTCTTAAATAAGTGTGTCGGTAAATCTTGAAATAACAAATGACACCCCCTATTCAAACTCAGGAGAAGATGTCATGCGTATACAGTGCAGAACAACCCTGCACAGCAACGGTACACCCTTGGGATGCATCACAGAAACGCAGTTGATATCCGTGTGACCTATGCCAGCGCCATCTAGCGAGCCAACCATAGGGCCATTTGGTTTCCCCCCTCAAGCTAGACAAGTTTCGTTCTATGTGGAGAATGTGAGTGTGTGTGTGTGTGTGTGTGTAAACCGAATCCCTATCCTTGACATTATTTAAACACAGGTCAGAAAAATGCGTAGCCTATAAACAGGCATTCACGACTTTTAATTACATGTGGTTGCTTTATTAGCCTGAGAGTAACAGTGCACTCTGCCCTCCAAATGACCAAAAGCTACATCCTACACTCAGTGTGTTTGCAAATTATAATAGATTGTGTCTTATGGTGAGATCTGCCCATCATATTAAACCCTCCTGTATTTCATACTTAAACGAGGGTAGCCAAATATCTAGATCCGAACATAATCAGTGGCTGTTATCAGTACATAACATTGTGTTGTCCAAATACTACCACTTTTGATCTGCTTAACCATCTGCCACAATTTGAATCCGGCAGTTACTCAAAAGGTCTCCCCTCGAGACCACGCATATCTGTGAACTACGCAGGTGAGTGAGCTGCCTAAACACAGTAGATTATGTCTTTTCTTTTCGGATCCATCGTGGCATGAACGTCAGAAAAAGACGCGTACGTCGTCCCGCCCCCCCCCCCCCCCCCAATTTTCCTGACTTTCCCTTTCCCTCCCACACTATTCTCTCTCTCTCTCGCTATCACTCTCCCCCTCCCTCTGTCTCTCTCTCTCCCTCCCTCCCTCCCTCTCTCTCTCTCTCTCTCTCTCTCTCTCTCTCTCTCTCTCTCTCTCTCTCTCTCTCTCTCTCTCTCTTCCCTGTTCCGTAGTGGGTGCAGCATTATGAAAAGCCATGAGAAAGGATGAAAGCTTCTGTTAGGGAGCCTCAATTTCAACCAACGATTTTTGTAAAAAAAAGAAGCGCCAGTAATATTATTAAAATTATCACAGCAGCATTACAATGAACCACGAAAAGTAGTCGTTTCATAAGACATATATAATTTTTTTTTAGCTATCTGTGTTTTGAATGCTTAAATCTTTAGCATTAGTTTTCTTATTTTGTGAAAAATCCTGACCTGATAGGACAAACTGAAACTAATTTTCAGAATCGTTATTGATTGTAGAACACCTGTTTTTGAGAAATCATTTGCCAAAAGTCTTCAAAAAGCTGACTTATGTATTCTACCCTGCAACAACACAATTAAAGGATCACATTTCCAAAACCTCGTAATTGAGTCCTATTGCACCGTATACGTTTAAAATTTTACCCAAGGTGCCCATAATCTTCCTATATAATGGTGTAAAACCGTGTGGCCTGCGACGTAGCATTCAGGCTCGACGACTCTTCGAACAGCAAAGTCTCAACATATGCGAAAAAAAGACCTGACCTCAGAGTTCATTTGAATTTTGAGACGTGTTACTGATGTCACTTTGGCACTAAATTTCACCACACTTTTGTCCAACGCCATCACGGACTTGCTACAAGATGGGACGATTGTACCTCCCTCTCTGACACACATTTCACCACTTTTTTTGATGTTTCTCCGCCATTTCAACCCTTCACTGATGAAATTGTGAGGCTGCGCCCCCATTGCGTGTGATCTCTCCCCTTTGGAGTGCAGCAAGACCGCAAGTTTTGCTCCCGTGTACATGTTGCAACCACTAGTAACTTTTAAATACTATTCGACGAAATGTGAACGACATCTGAAGCATCAAAGGGTGGTTAGGGTTTCCCGGCCCTCCTTTTTCAAGCTCTCCTGTGCTGTGAGTACAAAGGGCTGCGACAGTGACACATATGTGGAGACCAAGGCAAAAAGTCACTCTAACCCATCCGAGTTTGGCAACAATCTTGGTAGAAGCGCCCACATTTATTGTGAATATTTGAAACGTACCTTTATAGACAACACCTCCAAAGTAGTTCCAGACGTCTGCAGGCCGGCTGCTAGAATCGGATGGGTACCAAGTGGTAGCCTGCCTGCATGCCTTTAGGACTACAGGTTTTATCTACAAAGACACATTTTAAAGATGCTCAATAAATGGGGGCAGGTGCCACAGAGTCTGTTGCCAAACTGGGGTGCCTTAGCGTGACAGCCACTGTTTCAAAGCACGGGACAAAAGGATGTCATCACCTTCAATGGAAATATAGCCCCCCTCCGCCAATATCTTAGAGAGGGGCAGAAACGTTCGGGGATGTCAGCAGCGTCAGACATTGTAAAGAACGTCGTTGCATTAAGAGCTGCCGTTTTCGACAGTGCGGTAACCAACATCCCCTGGAAAGGCTGTGGTTTCGTTGACGCATTTTAATGCTACTCCCTGAGACCTTTTCGTGTCGCTTGTGAGTGGTGGTATGTCTGAAATGTTTTACTCAGCCATCCACAAGAAAGTTGTGAGATTTCATCAAGAGGTTTCGCCGTGCTGATCTCTGTCACAGATGCGTCATAAGAAGACATGAAATGTTAGTAAGACGGGGTGTGACGACCTTTCAATGTGTAACAGGTTCGGTAAAGCGTTGGACCTAATTGTGGTGAAATCTGGTGAAAATGTGAGTTCATTAACCGACCTTATATGTTGCTCAATGATACAGAAATCACTGCTAGATGTTAGGATCTATTTATACTCTCTCCGAAACAGCTTAAACGGTCCTAACGTTACTAAGTTCTTGATTTGATCAGGCAATTGTTAGAATGTTATTTTATGTTGATAGCATAATTATCTGATGTAAGACCTTGTTATGTATACTGTCTGATCAGAAGTATTTGGATAGAGAGTGATTAAGTTAGTAAAGGCAGGAGTTTTGAAGTATTGAGTTATTTAAAATGTGAAGGAATATTGGAAGCCGGAAGTCACGCGTGCGTTATATTCGGCTGCGCAGTTCAGTGCCACGATACCGTGGCGTAAAAGTGTCAGCGGAGGGCCGAGTTCAGCCAGTTCGTTGGACAGCAGAATTCGTGACAAGAAGTTCGCCACACGCCGACATCCAGAGTCGTTATCGGTTCAGTTAGGCCAGCTAATCAAACATCAGAATATCCTACCTACATATTGGGGGAGAAGAAGAGCAGACATCAGCGGCAGAAATCCGTATTTAAACACCGGAAGCCACCTCGTTACTATCGTCCATCGTGAGGCGTTTGAGTGACGCAGAGACTGTGTCACTTAGCGCCGCCACCAGTTCGGAGCCGCCACTGCCATCGCAATCATCGCACCAGTCAACGTCGTCATACAGGTCGTCACCTAGGAGACGCCAGAGTGAGGCTGCCGCCGTAACTATTGCCGTCAATACGAGCCGCCTCTCATGGCAGTCATCGCTTGGGGTGCATTGTGATAACGCACTGTCGCCAGCGTCCTGGTGCGCTGCCGCTACGAACACCGTGATTGGGGCAGAAGCTGGGGACCCTGGCCTGCCGACGCCAGACAGTCGCCGACGTGGGTGTCCACTGAGACGGGACACTGACCTGTCCCACTGCAACACCCCAGCCAGCGGCACCCTATAGGCACGTGGTGCATCGTTCCAGCTGCCACAGACAGTCCCTGCAAAGCCGGAGCGCCGTTGTCGAGGCAGCAGATTCGAAATACGCCATCGCAGCTGCGGATACTGCACAGGGCGCACGTATGAACTTCCACTGGTCACTTCTGTCGCCTCCAAGAATATTACGAGTGGAAACAGCCCTTGCCCAGAGGGCCCACAACCAATGTATTGCAGATGAGCAATAAATATTGTTATTCTGTCATCAGGAGCCATCCGTGTACACAATTTCACCATCCTCCTCCTCACGTCTAGCAGAGAACCCATGTAGGAATCTGGCGACGGGAAGAGGAATCCTGTGCCTGTTCACACGGCCCGTTACTTACTTTCTGTGCCCAGAAGTAGACTTCAGACATCCAAAAATCTGCATCCAATATGGCCTTGTCATTTGCCTCCCATAAGTCATTCATTCTGCAGGGCTGGTCTAAGTATGGACAGATAAGCAGATGTTGAAGATCCTGGACAGAACCACACAGACAGAGAGTGATCTCATTCTCTTTTAGGAAACCCCATTGCTGCAGGTTTGTCTTGCACTTTGGCACTTCTACCCTCATACGTTTTAGAGTTCTCCAGACTGTGTATGGTAGACCTGCACCAGGCACCAGTTCATCTTCTACATCTTTATTGGGGGTTTCTCAGTTCGATTTCCCACCTTTTCAAACGATTCTCTGCAGCCGACCCTTCCAGGGCCCGGGTACGTGACAGGATATTCTTCCTCGAACAAAGCCGTCGGTTAGCAGGCTGGTGTCAATATAAAGGGTGACGCATGTCCTTTTATTGCTTGGTTTTTTCGGCTTCGGCAGCGATGTCACGTCATATGTTGGGCGGTGCGATCCCTATGATTAAGTATATCTTGTGCACTGGGGTTGGCCTCAAGCATCCGGTAACAATCCGTGCCATTTCATTCACCGCGACACCAACTTTTCTCGCGTGTGTTGATGCAGATCATACTGGAGCGGCGTATTCCGCGGCTGACACACTGAGCGCAAGGGCTGACGTTCTCAGGACTTTTGGGTTTGCACCCCAGGATCCGCTGGTTAGTTTCCTGATGATATTGTTTCTAGTCGATCCGCAGCTCGTGGTCGTGCGGTAGCGTTCTCGCTTCCCACGCTCGGGTTCCCGGGTTCGATTCCCGGCGGGGTCAGGGATTTTCTCTGCCTCGTGATGACTGGGTGTTGTGTGATGTCCTTAGGTTAGTTAGGTTTAAGTAGTTCTAAGTTCTAGGGGACTGATGACCATAGATGTAAAGTCCCATAATGCTCAGAGCCATTTGAACCATTTGTTTCTAGTCGAGACTTTTTCCCTTGTGGCATTACAATGATGTTTATTGGTCAGTGTGCAATCCAACGTGACACCAAGATATTTGGGGGTTTTACAACGCTCGATACGTTCACCTCTCCATATTACATTTAATTCACAATTTGCCTCCCTGTTCTTTAAATGCGATGCACAGACCTTCGTCTTGTAAGGGTTCGGCCTTAGGTCGTTTGCCTCATAATACTGGGAGAGAGCTTCCAAGGTACTGGTTAATTTCTCCTCTACATCCATATAATGGTTACCTTGGGCTGCTACTGCAGTGTCATCGGCATACATAAATTGGCGCGTGATGTTTGGCACTGGTTGGTCATTTGCATATATATTATACAGAGCTGGGGCGAGGACGCTTCCCTGAGGTAGGCTCATTCCTCCGATTTCTCCACCTGCTCTTCTTGCCCTGGATACAGACAAAAAATCTCCTATTATGCAAGAAAGTACCTATCAGTGATGTTAAATGGTAATCTCTTGTCACATTTTATACTTCCCTAAGGAGCCTCCGATGGTTTAAGTATCATATGCAGCTGAAAGGTCTATGAATGCCGCTCTCGTGATCTCTTTCCTTTCAAACCCATCCTCGATAAGTTGGGTCAGGTTCAGGACTTGACCGCAGCACGATTTGCCTGGTCGGAAACCTGCCTGCTGTGGGATGATCTGTTGTTCCAAGACGCTTTCTATGCGACTTAGCCAGCCGCTGTGGCCGAGCGGTTGTAGGCGCTTCAGTCCGGAACCGCGCTGCTACTACGGTCGCAGGTTCGAATCCTGCCTCGGGCATGGATGTGTGTGATGTCCTTAGGTTAGTTAGGTTCAAGTAGTTCTAAGTTCTAGGGGACTGATGACCTCCGCAGTTAAGTCCCATAGTGCTCAGAGCCATTTGAACCATTTTATGCGACTTAGCGTCAGGCGTTCCAAGATCTTGAAACAGTGACATAAAGGAGACACCAGTCGGAAGTTTTTTGGATCATCAGAGTCCTTTCCTGGTTTCAGAAGTGCAACCACTCGGGCTTACCTCCACATCTTTGGAATATGGAGCCTTTCTACACATGCGTTTATCAAATCTAGCAGCCACTGCAGGGTATTACTAAGTTTTTAATTTTCTCGACTCTAAGTTGACACTGGTGTGATATGTGGCCATCTACAGTACGTCATTGTACACTCCTGGAAATGGAAAAAAGAACACATTGACACCGGTGTGTGAGACCCACCATACTTGCTCCGGACACTGCGAGAGGGCTGTACAAGCAATGATCACACGCACGGCACAGCGGACAAACCAGGAACCGCGGTGTTGGCCGTCGAATGGCGCGCAGCATTTGTGCACCGCCGCCGTCAGTGTCAGCCAGTTTGCCGTGGCATACGGAGCTCCATCGCAGTCTTTAAAACACTGGTAGCTTGCCGCGACAGCGTGGACGTGAACCGTATGTGCAGTTGACGGACTTTGAGCGAGGGCGTATAGTGGGCACGCGGGAGGCCGGGTGGACGTACCGCCGAATTGCTCAACACGTGGGGCGTGAGGTCTCCACAGTACATCGATGTTGTCGCCAGTGGTCGGCGGAAGGTGCACGTGCCCGTCGACCTGGGACCGGACCGCAGCGACGCACGGATGCACGCCAAGACCGTAGGATCCTACGCAGTGCTGTAGGGGACCGCACCGCCACTTCCCAGCAAATTAGGGACACTGTTGCTCCTGGGGTATCGGCGAGGACCATTCGCAACCGTCTCCATGAAGCTGGGCTACGGTCCCGCACACCTTTAGGCCGTCTTCCGCTCACGCCCCAACATCGTGCAGCCCGCCTCCAGTGGTGTCGCGACAGGCGTGAATGGAGGGACGAATGGAGACGTGTCGTCTTCAGCGATGAGAGTCGCTTCTGCCTTGGTGCCAATGATGGTCGTATGCGTGTTTGGCGCCGTGCAGGTGAGCGCCACAATCAGGACTGCATACGACCGAGGCACACAGGGCCGACACCCGGCATCATGGTGTGGGGAGCGATCTCCTACACTGGCCGTACACCACTGGTGATCGTCGAGGGGACACTGAATAGTGCACGGTACATCCAAACCGTCATCGAACCCATCGTTCTACCATTCCTAGACCGGCAAGGGAACTTGCTGTTCCAACAGGACAATGCACGTCCGCATGTATCCCGTGCCACCCAACGTGCTCTAGAAGGTGTAAGTCAACTACCCTGGCCAGCAAGCTCTCCGGATCTGTCCCCCATTGAGCATGTTTGGGACTGGATGAAGCGTCGTCTCACGCGGTCTGCACGTCCAGCACGAACGCTGGTCCAACTGAGGCGCCAGGTGGAAATGGCATGGCAAGCCGTTCCACAGGACTACATCCAGCATCTCTACGATCGTCTCCATGGGAGAATACCAGCCTGCATTGCTGCGAAAGGTGGATATACACTGTACTAGTGCCGACATTGTGCATGCTCTGTTGCCTGTGTCTATGTGCCTGTGGTTCTGTCAGTGTGATCATGTGATGTATCTGACCCCAGGAATGTGTCAATAAAGTTTCCCCTTCCTGGGACAATGAATTCACCGTGTTCTTATTTCAATTTCCTGGAGTGTAGGTCATGTCGAGCCATCGCCGTTATGTCGGCTTGAATTCTACTGGGACACTTCCAGTGAGGTGTCAGAATGTCTGTGGAGAAATGGCAGCCCATTTTTACTGAATACCCGAAACCAGAGAAGTTGGAGGTGTTCAATGCAGGGGTTTTCAGCGAAGTTGATGTTCTAAGCCATTACAGAGGTGTTCCAGTGAGTTCAAATCAGGACTCTGAGCAGACCAGACCATTTCACTAATGTTATTGCCCCAAAGCCAGAGTATCCCACATGTTGTTTTTTGACACGGTGCATTGTCGCGCAATCTCTCTTAATTATTCTTCTACTGTACGCAATACACGATGTTGTAAAATCGGTTCGAAACCTTGGGAATTTAGCGTATCCTTAAGATCACTAAGAGGAGGACACGCTAACAACTGAAAACACTTCCATACTGTAACACCATCTCCTTTGTACTTCACTTTTGGCACTAAACATGATGGCAGGTAACGTTCATCAGGTATCCAAAAAACCGAAAATTTTCCATTGGACGGGAGACAGGAGCGCCAAATGATAAGTGGTTTTGTGGACAAATCTCAAACCTGCTCAAGCTGTAGTACTTGCCTGTGTTGCTTACTTAAAGTTTGTTCTATAGACATTTTAAGTAGGCCCTCTCGGGAAAGTTTCCGTCTATCTTCAAGCATTTGACAGTTCAAGTTCATCAGCACCTCCAAGATGAACAGTCGCCTTTCGTTTACTCAGGAAAGTGTTTACCCAAGGAGTTAGAAATTGCGACGGGGTCCACTAACGTATCACGCGCGACAGTGAGCCCAGAGACCGGGGAGAAACTAGGCGCGCCAGATAACCGTCGAATTCGACTCCAAACTTCCAAGAAGGGAGTGAAGTTGTTAAATGAGCTAGTAAAGAATTTCCAGCTCGCCTTCTTGCTATCGCGGATGACGCGACAGCATCTCGCACGGAACTGCTTATAGCGGATACAGTTGGCCATAGTAGGATGGTGGCGGAAAACGCGAAGAGCACGTCGCCGCTCACGTATTGCATCACGGCATGCCTCGTTCCACCAAGGAACTGGGGGGCGCCGGGGCAATTCGGAGGTGCGTGGTACTGAACGTTCCGCAGCTGTAAGAATAACGTCGGTAAGATGTGTGACCTCATCGTCGACGCTAGGAAAGTGACGGTCATCGAATGTCGCTAGAGACGAAAAAAGCGTTATACAGATGCTTCGGGAGCCCAAATGGGTATCCCTGCAGGGAAGGCGACGCTTTTTTCGAGAAACACTACTTAGAAAATTTAGAGAACCGGCATCTGAAGCAGACTGCCAAAGTACATTGCACGTGAGGACCACGAAGATAAGATAAGAGAAATGCCTACAGACAGTAATTTTTTCCTTGCTCTGTATGCGACTGGAACAGGTGAGGAAGTGACTAGAAGTGGTATGGGGTACACCCGTCACGCACAGTACTGTGAGTTGCAGGGCATCTATGTACTTGTAGATGTGTATATGTAGAACACGTATGATCTCAACATAATCTCACATGTCCAATACAACTAATCATTTCAAAAATATATACATCATTTTAAAAATCAATATATCACCGCTTGACCATCTATTGCATAGATATATATTCAATTGGAATCCGGAAGGAACATACAGTTGGTCTGTGGTACTATGCTACAATGCTACAACACAAATTCGTAATTTGAACTTTCTAGGCTACACTATGTTGTACCCTTCACTCACTATACTTCACACTGCACTACATTACTGTACTAGGTATCAGAACGACACTACATCTCCTCACTTCTCTGGATAGATAGCTCCTAGTGCACTCAGCCAAAACTCAGTATTCACCATCATATTGAATCTTACAGCCTCCGACCAGGTATAGGATTTGGCGCACAGCTGGTGCTGGGGGTGTCCACAGTACCGTTTTCCAACTCTCTTGACTGTTTCACCCTTATGATCGACGACGAGCGTCAAGCCACCAAAAGTTTGTGGTCTGCGCAATCCTGACCTAGTGCACAGCTTGTGGGATAGCGTGGCTCTACTGTGAAATGCGCCTTTCGACTCCTCTCTCTGGCTGCAGTATGCTGTTGTCCACAATGGCACTGGCGTTGACTATGGGGCTTCATGTAAGGCGACTGCACAGGGGGTGTGCTGCTGTGCCACCCAGGATGTGGAGATTGGGAGATGACTGTTAGGTCTCACGAAATCGTTCGTGGTCGTCTCAGAAGCTCTTCTCTTTGCTACTTCCGGAAGGTTATTGTTAAGTGAATGTTCTGCCGTGGTACATCTTGTTGTCATGTTGTATGACCTCTCCTTGGTTGTCTCTCGGCTATGTAGGCTTGTAGTTCGAAAGTAGATATTTTGGCTGTCCGCAATTTCAGCCTGTGCCACAGTTCGTCATTCCTTAATATGTTATAGACTAAGGTATTAACAAAAAAGCTCCTTTTCTTGTCTAAGAGATCTTGCCTAGTGGCAGACACCCAGACGATGTGACCTGGGGTGCCGATTGCTCCACATCCACATGTGTCTGCGGTGCGTCAGCGTATATTGAGGAAGTTGTCGTATATGAACCAAGTCTCTATAGGTAGTGCGTAGGTAGAAACATCTTGACTGATTAAAACGTGAATCGCAGAGGGACTCGAAGCTGGAACCTTCGCCTTTTTTAGGCAACTTCTCTACAAACTGAGCCATCCAAGCACAACTCACGACCCTTCCTCATAACTTCACTTCCGCTAGTATCTCATCTCCTACATTACAAACTTCAGAGAAGTTCTCCTACTCACCATGCGGGACTAGTACTGCGTATTGAAAGGATATTGCGCAGACATGGCTAAGCCACAGTCTGGGCGATTGTTTCTGGGATACATAATCTATCACTAAGTTTCAAGCCAGCACACACTCCGCTGCAGAGCGAAAATTCGTTCTGGAAATAATCACCTGGGCTGTGGCTTTCCCATGTCTCTCTAAGACATGCAGGAGAACTTCTACGACGTTCAGAAGATAGGAGATAGCGTACTGTCGTAAGTGAAGCTATGAGGACGGGTCGCGAGCCTTGACTGGTGACTCAGTCGGTAGAGTAGTTGCTCAAGAAAGGCGAAGATTCCAAATTTGAGTTCCAATTTCAAACTCAGCGCTGACGTTGCTGCTGAGTGAAAATCCATTCCAGAGCTTCTAGGTCTCTTGGTCGAAAGCAAGTACGACATTCTTGATCTTTCTTTTCTGTTGAGAGCCGGCCGAAGTGGCCGTGCGGTTAAAGGCGCTGCAGTCTGGAACCGCAAGACCGCTACGGTCGCAGGTTCGAATCCTGCCTCGGGCATGGATGTTTGTGATACCCTTAGGTTAGTTCGGTTTAACTAGTTCTAAGTTCTAGGGGACTAATGACCTCAGCAGTTGAGTCCCATAGTGTTCAGAGCCATTTGAACCATTTTTTTCTGTTCAGATGGGACTGGCAGATACTCTACCCCATATCTTTCGAGTATCACATTTATTACCATTCTCTATCATTATATGCCTGTATTACCTTCTTCGATGTGGCCCTTGAACCCAGTATCTCCTCTAGCTTATGGTTTTAACGCTCTTTAAACGAATATTTGCGCCACTGTTCATTACGGGTATGTCTCTTGACGGAAAGTCGAGTATCACCAGGAGTACCTTAGTCGGCGTGGTTCTACAGTGATGGTTGTCAAACTGCTGCCCGAATCAAGTATTCATGTGGCCCGTGATTCTCAGCCGTATTTTATAATAATATGAAAGTAGGAAACAACAGCCGAATCCAAAACAACAGCCCACGTTAAGAGCTTCTTAAGAGTATAGCTTTCACGCTAAAAAAAAAAACAAAACAAAAACCAGAAAATAAAAATAAAAAAAATCGTACTGACTCACTAATAGTTCAGTATTTCAGGCTGTGCTTAATTTTTATTGACTTTGGTTCATTTGGCCATGAACGGAGTGAAGCTGGCTGCTTGTCTCAGGGTAGATCGGTAAGCAGCACAGCCCCCGCGCTTTTACAGGCTATGCTGGAGGGAATACTTTGTCGTTTCTCTTCCAGTACTGTCAACTCACAGGTAGGAGCGAACGTACCAACCAGCTGCTACAATATAAATTTTCACATGGAAGTTATATCGATTTGTAAATGTGCATTACATATCCGATAATCTGCAAGTCCGGTTCGAATTTCTACAAGGAATGTGAAATTAAATTTAGGCTGTTGTAATACAATGCACTGATTAGAAGAAAAATTACACTCAAAACATTTAGTAAATGCTTGTCAGTATGCCTCATATCGCATAGGCACTTTAATATAGTACAGCTACTCTTATTAATCAGTAATCGTCCTCTCACACAGACAGGAGAACATTTGACGAGCGTCACAAAACTGACCAATGTCACAAAGCTGGGGTCGCTGAGCGTGGCAGCAATGTGAAACACAGAACAGTAAACACGAAGTTTTCCGAATGGTGTTGACTTTTAAGATCAACGCTAAGGGCTGCCAGCCAGCTTATCGCGCCATTACTGTAGCTGCTTTGTTGGGTGCTTGTAAGGTTACCAATTAATAACATGATCGGTACATAAGCGGCCCAAGGAGCCGGACTACAATGTCAGTACTGGTTCTTGAGCAAATAATTTTGACGACCACTGGCCCAGATGAACCAAGAACCTACTAACAACAGTGTCCCCTCAACAACGGTTCAGCGAACATTGCTGCGTATGAGTCGCCGCTGCAAGCGTCCATGCTGACTGCTGTTCGTCGACGATGAAGGATGGAATCTGCAAGGCAGTACAGATACTCGATGTCCACTGACTGGCGACAGATGGTCTTTTCCAAGGGCGTGAAACATCGGCAAGCAAACACCGTGCGACAATCATGAGAAGAAGAGGGATCCTTGTGGTGTGGGGAATGTTTCCGTGGCATTCCCTGGATGACCTCGCCGTTCCGCAGGGACCATGTCCTTCCCTACATGCAGTTTGCTCTTCATCGGCAAATTCCATGCCATCTACCAACAGGATAATACAACGAGTCGCTCAACTGCCAGTGTAAGTGCGTGGTTCGAAGAGTACCAGGATGAATTTACCCTACTCCCCAACACAACAAACATCCCGGGCTTAAGCCCATTCGAGAATCTATAGGACCACGTCGATCGGGCAGTTCGCGCCATAGATCCTCAACCGTGAAACCTAGCATAGCTGGCTTTCCGAAACATTTAGAGGTACATGTGTCACATGATTCATATAAGAACTAAGAGAGGCTTTCGATAAGAAATCACACACAATTTTCCGAAAGCACTTTGTTTTTATTCAGGCTTCCTATATTCAGTATTATTCCCCTCTATTTTGGTTAAAAAAATACTGTTTTTCAACATAATCTCCGTGCAGTGGTACCATACAGCGTAGGTCGATGCCAACATCTTGCTGCACCAATGACCTCCCATCGTCCATGTGCTGTTTCCTGCGGAGTGTATCCTTCATTAGACCAAACAGAGGAAAATCAAAAGCTTCGAAGATCCATGCTGCAGGATCGATGAGGAATTCAAAATGGTTCAAATGGCTCTGAGCACTATGGATCTGAGGTCATCAGTCCCCTAGTACTTAGAACTACCTAAACATAACTAACCTAGTGACATCACACACATCCAAGCCTGAGGCAGGATTCGAACCTGCAACAGTAGCGATGGCGCGGTTCCAGACTGAAGCGCCTAGAACCACTCGGCCACCCCGGCCGGAGGATGAGGAATAAGAGCCCAATGTACTTACTAAGACCCTCTTGGGGGTGCAGACTTATGTGAGGCCTTACATGGTCTTGGAGATGTTTGTTTGCATTTGCTTGTAGAGACGAACGCTCTGAAGTTTTGAAGTCCTTTCTTCAGTTAGCTGAGGGTAACACTATACATTTCAGGACACCCTGAGGGAGGACATCAAACAGAATAACCCTTCACAGCCGCAGGAGACCGTAGTTACTTTACCGGCTAAGAGCGCGGCTATGAACTTCATTCTTCGGAGGAGAGGTGGCGTGGCGCCACTCCATGGATTGCCGTTTTGCCTCCGGTTGGATGTGATGAAGCCATGTTTCTTCACCGGTGACGATGTTCAACAACAGATTAAGCCTCGTAACGCAGAAGCATTTCCGCACAGATGGTACTTCGGTGCTCTTTATGGTCATCTGTGAGGCTGTGAGGAACCCAACGGACACGCATCTTTAAGTACCCCACCTGGTGGATCAGATTGTCAGCACTACCAGCAGAGACGTGTAGTTGAGCAGCGAGATGTGTGATAGCGTTCCGTCGATCACCTCGAATGAGAGTGTCCGCACGTCCCACCACGGTAGGGGTCACAGCTTTGTGCGTGCGGCCGGGGCGCGGGATATCGGAGAGGTTTACGCGACCTGGTTGCGATGACGACAGACGCCTCGCCGATGTTTCCGAAGACATTCTGCATGAGCGTATAAATATTTGCCATGCTTTGATTTTCCATCAAAAGAAGCTCCGTCACATCTCTCTGCTTGGAACGCACCTCCATTACAGATGCCCTTTTGATGGCTACATATAGCGCCTCTACCTGTCGGAACAACATGAAACTATAGGGGCTGATGCGGGTATATTCCACGATTTTCCACAACGAATTATCAAATTTTTCCATCGAAATCGGTTGACAAAAAATGTGTTGCATTACCTATTGAACGTCCCTCGTATAACAACAACGAAGACCCAAAATATGGAAACATCGTAATTCACATCACGAAAAATCGGCATGGACACTTAACATTATCTATGTTTTACCTAGCACCACGATTGTGAAGACAAGTGTGTGGGCAATTGCTATGTGAGTGTGTAAATGAGGGCACGTTAGGGAAATTATTCCGTCTATCATTTCCTTCTTAGTGAACGGCCTTCTTCTGTTGCGCCTTATTCGACTTTTTGTGGTCTTTGTTTTGCTACTTCCGCGAATGAACCCGTGAAGCGTGTCAGATTTGTTAACAGCAGGTGTGTTCAGCCCGGTTGAACGGGTGCCTTTTCCTGACTAGAATGTTCTCTGCATACTTTCGAGCCACAAGTTTATCCACGTGGCAGCCCTCAAGCAAGCAATTGTAAAGCCTCCTGTGTTACAGTTTCTAATACCTATAGTTCCTTGACGTTTTCGACCCTTGGCTCCTGTGCTGCTTTTTTTCCCAGGCGTTATCTAACGGATTTCAAAACTGTGATGTATGTAACAGTGTACATAACTGTACTAAAATTAATTAACTTCTGTTGACCCATGTTGTAGGTTTTCACAAAAAACTTAATTTATAATTTTTATAGCTCTGTTGGATTTTGTGCAGAGTGCTGAGAAACACTCTGAAAAACTTGAAAGGATGTTTCAGAGTAGGTTGTGTTGAGAAATAATTTTCAAGAAAGGAATTGGAGACGTTGAGCGGTTTTTGATTTAATTAGCATCCATGATAGTCAGTCAGACCGAAGCGCGCGCAGATTCAAGCATTTGCGCGAGTTGAAATGGTGCAAGGCACAGACATCTGTGAGTCCGTGAGTTATCACTTGTTCATACTCTCGTTACCAGTTAAGATGTGCGTTTTTCGGAAGTGATAAATTTAAATTAGGTGAGCAAAAATTACGTCCGTTCGGTTTGAGGAAATCAAATGAAGTACACGCTTGGCGATATTGTCGCTAATTACTTGAATTTGAGCTCACAGCGACCTCACTAGCTATCTTCAATGACAGTTTAATTGGAAATAGCGCAGACTACCAATTTTTTTTCTGAAGAATTATTTCTTACCACAGCTTACCCTGAGCTCTCTTACAAGCTTCTGTCTGTTTGTGACCACCCCTATATGTGACCGTAAAACGGCAGTCGCCTTTTCCTGATGGTGTCTGTGAGTTTTTCTCCCTGAGATTATTCAGAGAATTTTCGTTGATTGTTTCTGAAATATCTGTATTTGGAGCCTTCCAGATGTTGTCACGGATTAAGTGGGGAAAGAGATTACATTTCAACAGCTGTGTTATAATAAATATTTGTATTTGGGGCCTTCCAGAAGTGATCACAGATTAAGTGGAGAACGATTTGACATTTCAACAGCTGAGTTATAATGGCTCAGAGTATACAGAATTTTTGTGTGTCTGTTTTAGGTGAGTTTGTATACACTTTGCAGTTTTTCAGTGTCCTTCTTTGTTAACTTTCCGAATTAGCCTTGCCGATTTTTCTACATGGCAGTATTTGCCGATTTTGATACTGTAAGTTTGATTGCTGAATCCCGATATGTCCTTTCCATAGAAGGAAATTTGGAGCCAAGACTTTGCGGTAATGCATAGAGTTCCTGTTCAGGGTATACTGTTTCTGGTTTCTTATCGCAGAAGACTGTAATATAATTAGCTAGTCCAAGACAAAGAACACATCTACCAAAATTTTTCCTTTAGTTTCATTTTGCTACTTCCTGATCATTTCTTCCAGAACTAAATTTTAAAGTAATGGTGGTAATCCTCGCATTTTCTGGCTGTTATTTTGATTAAGAACAGTTCGGAAATTTCTCCTTAACCTTTAACTACACATACTTCAATATATGTCATACGCGTATGTACAGACATTTTGTGTTCTTTACATAGAACGTAAGATAAAAAACTGAATGATATCTTCAAAATGTGTAAGCAAATGAACACCAAAAACAGCAAACTCTCTTCATTAGGAACAACATATTTATTGAACACTAAATACAAACTTATGTAAATAATATAAAAATACTACACTTGTTTACAGAGTATGTCACATGGCACACGCATTCTCGTTGTTTCATACACATTGTTTTTTACTAGGTAATACTTGCACAACGTTTGTATAACCGTCTAACTTAACTCACATACTCCTGAACGTATATTTCACAACGTTTTCTTATCTTTAGACTGAAAGTAATTATTAGTTTCGGAACTAACCAGTTCTTCTAAACCACTTTCTTCCCCCACATCTCCTTCGTATTCTTCTGCATCTAGGGATTGAAGGAGAAGAGCAAGTCCGACGTCAGTAAGATCACATTCTATGAAACATAAATGATGTTTTTAAGTCTATGAGAAATAAATGCAAAAAGAACGTAATAAATGGCAAACAACTCACAAAATATACTTCCATAATTAATTGCGTGTTGTAAGTTAATCAGCAGATGAGGCCTCTGTGGACGTTAAAACACGTCAAGCGATTGCAAGACTAGTTCTGCAGCCCGCATCTCGTGGTCGTGCGGTAGCGTTCTCGCTTCCCACGCCCGGGTTCCCGGGTTCGATTCCCGGCGGGGTCAGGGATTTTCTCTGCCTCGTGATGGCTGGGTGTTGTGTGCTGTCCTTAGGTTAGTTAGGTTTAAGTAGTTCTAAGTTCTAGGGGACTTATGACCAAAGCAGTTGAGTCCCATAGTGCTCAGAGCCATTTGAACCATTTTGAACTAGTTCTGCATATGTCAGTAGTAGACACTTCAACAGAAGATTAGATGGTAACTTACAGTGCCCGACGTCCACCTTTGCTGCGTAATCAGCGTATATCACTGCCGGGCGGAAGATCGGGGTTCGATTCTCAATAATGTCAAGGAGTTTTCTTGGTGAGAGGACTGGTAAACGATATACTCACCCTCGTGATGCCGTCTTAGGACATATGTGAATGAGAAGTAGTGAATGCATGACCTGGGAAGTCAGCAAAACGACTGGGGGAGAGGTGTACTGACCACATGTTCCTCCTTACCGCATCCGTCTGACGCAGCAAGGCAGAGGATGACACGGCAGCCGGTCGACATCTCTTGGTCCTTCAACGACGTGAAGTATCGTTCCTTAAGAATGAATGGCGCATTTTTTAGACGGGTGCGTTTGATATTATGTCGGTCAGAGTTTGTCTCATCAATTCCCTTACCTTTTCACAACTTGGAATCGTTTTCACGTATCTGCCTTTTGAAACCAAAACAGTATGATTTTTTTTGTTTCAACCGGAACATCAGTTACAGTAGGTATACCACATTTTCAATTTATCTTCACTCTTACGAGTACTTCGAATGTTTCTAGAAACTATGTTGCTTGATATTAATCTGCCTTATTGTTTACATGTATAATAAGAAAAGCATTGTGACGTGCATGCTGGAGATCACTTCCAATTGTACCACTTAATACAGTTTCATCCCATTCCATTCGCATATGGAACGTGGGAAAAATGACTGCTTTAAAAACCGAGTTCGCGCTGTAATTAGTCTAATCTTGTCTTCGTGGTCCTTATGGGAACGAAGCGTAGGCCGCTGAAGTACTTAACCGTGGTTCTCCAAAGTGTTAAGGAGGCTATCGCGGGTCAGTAAGTGTCTGTCTTCGAGCCTCTGACAGTTCGATCTTTGTCAGTATCTCATTGACGCTCTCCCATTGGTCAAAGCAACCTCTAACTCTTCGTACTACCCCTCTATGTACACGTTCGGTATTCACTGTTAATCATATTTGGTACGGTTCCCAAACACTTGCAGAGTATCCTAGGAAGAGTCCGGCTAGTATTTTGCAGGCAACGTGCTTTGTAGACTAACTGCATTTTCCCAGTATCCTACCCAGTTAAGTAGAGCGCATATTTAGAGCAATTTGCGTGTCTTTGTATTACTGAAAAATGTTATAAACGATCCGACTGAGATCTGCATGTTTCAGACAGATATACGTTATAAGTAACTGCATGAATTACGAGAAGTCTGATGCTGCAATGAATGTTGTCAGGCAGGTCATTAACCCTAGCAGTACCAAGGCACTTTTCACAATGCGCACTATCCCTTACGCCCCCACTGAAAGGAACTTTATTTTTAAAAAACAATCTTTGCTAATTGTTGCTGATTTATATTAAAAACACACTTTTTGAAGAGATACTGTTGTGTAAGTAGGGCCCAGAACCTGAAAACAGCTTTTAGCACACACTTACTAGTATCATCTAATTTTCAATAACGTTTACGCCTACTACTGACTTTATGACCATTACAAAATAGAATTTAAAAATGCAGTCAACTCACTTTGAGTAACGTGTATACCTACTACCGACCTTATGATCATTACAAAGGACTCGAGCAGGCGCGCCGGCCCCAGATCGTATCTGCCCGGCGGATTAACGACGCGGGCCGGTGTGCTGGCCAGCCTGGACGTGGTTTTTAGGCGGTTTTCCACATCCCGCTAGGTGAATACTGGGCTGGTCCCCTCGTCCCGCCTCAGTTACACGCGTCGCCGACATTTGAAACATGTTCGCACTATTTCACGATTTACACTAGCTGCAGACAGCTGAGGTACACTGATTCCATCCCTGGGGGTACGGGATGGCGGCAGGAAGGGCAACCAGCCACCCCTAAAAATTAAACTTGCCAATCCATTCTAACCACACTGACCCTGCGATCGCTGCGGGCCTATGGCATAAGCAAAAGAAAGAAAGACTCATTATTGTTGACTTTTTTTCTCAACATACTTTTTAAAACGATATTGATTTGTAAGCAAGGCCCTGAACCCGGAAATACTGAATAAGACATATGCTGGGGAAAGCGACTTCTAATACAAACACTTAAATTAATTTAAACAGTTAAACTGAAATACTTAAACGGGATATGGAAACTGATAAAAGAATTCATTAAAAACAACAATGGTTTTCTTTTTTTTTAAAAAATAAAAATTAAAAGTAACTGACTAGATTGCAATATTTTCAAAAGATAGGCATAAAGAACACCTCCTCTCCTTGGTTTTGGAAGTGTTAATAAACAAAACGAACAGTAAAGATACCAACACACTTCACTTGGGTACACCTGAAGTTAGTTCTACGTCCATGTACGCCCATCTGGGATAACATTCTTCATTCTTCCTGCCAATATATTCTCAGTATGGACACAACTTTCGTTTGATACCGTAATTTTTGCACAGTCTAATACACTTCCATTTTCTCTTGCGTCCGGAATCCGTTTGCTTTTGGCGAATGTTCGGTTCTTACGCATCGTTGTTCTTCTTCATGAAGCCGAGTCTTTGATACCTTCTGTTTTTACCAACTGGAGCAATTTCTGTAACCTGCTTTCTCAGTAATTGAGAAGTATTTTGCGAATTCAGGTAAGACTCCTCCTACTGATTCACCCGTAAAAGGGTGATTAGAACGAAATAAATAATTATATTGTTTTAGAAAAGAATAAATAAGTGTCAGGTTATCTTACGTGTACCGGTACTCTCTCCTACACCTTGATTCCCAGTTTCTTCCGGCGCTTTCTCCTCTCCTTGACTTTGAATTTCTCCCTCCAACCATTCCCGTTCGATGGTACCCATTGAAATGTGGAGAGGACTTACAGAATTTACTGTACAGTACTGCCTGTATCTGACGTTCTTATCGCACTTTTGGGTGTCGTTTTTATTGCAACTGCTAAGCTACTGATTGCAGTAGTTATTAAACACTTACCCCGAAAGTTTACTTCCTTCTATTACCTTAAGTACCTGAATCCAGTGTGTTTGAGAGTTTGTATACTGAGTTATGCTATGACGTTGGTATAAAAAGTTGTTGCTTATTACGTCTGAAAGCCATAGTGTCTTTAGCCACATAGTCATGAAACAACACAAAGCAAACTTATAATGCTAGGGGAAATCGTCATCAATCTCCCTTCTCAATAAAAATACTTATAACCAAACAATACCAGTGCATGCGGTGCTCGTTACCTTCAAGGGGCAGTAAGAGAGTGATTGTTTAGTTTGGCCACTGCGCTTAACGATAACACCGTCAGAGGGAGAATAAACTTAGGCGTGCAATAAGTAGTGTGTATTACCAACGGATCGGCCAACCATGGAAAAACTTACGAACTGTTTAAGGGATTTTGCAATTTAAAACAACTCTGAGTATAACAGACATTTATTCACTCGAATTATTGGATGTAATGAACAAGTAGCTAACAGTGATCAAAGTTTTCTAAATATCTTAATCGAATTCACACAAATTAACGCTAACACTGTGGAAGATAGCAAATTAGATGGAACACTGCATAGCGCTATCCTTACCCGGGCAGCTCACAAACTCACAGTCAATAAGACAAAATCACAAATTATAATCACCTGGCGAACTCAAGTTCCGTGCCAAAACAAGTAAGTGGCGAGCGGCTCGTAGTACATACTACACTACTACAGACTGTAAAACTTCTATTCCCCACAATCAGCAAAGCACGCGCACATCGGCACCGAACAGTGGTCGGGAGTCGAATCGCGCGGTGACCGGAATACAAATGCCATGAAACTTACAATGTGGTGACGTAAATCATGGGACAGCGATATGCACGTACACCGACGGCGATAGCATCACGTACACGAAGTATAAAACGGCAGTGCATTGGCGGAGCCGTTATTTGTACTCCGGTGAGTCACGTTGTAACAACAACGATGCTGTACTATTGTACATATAAGTAATTTTCTTTCCGTCTGACTTTCGATAAACTTGTGTAAATGATGTTCTGATTTCATTTCTTTTTTGTTTCATGTCATTGTGTTAAGAAAACTGTAAATAAGTTTCAATGTGAATATTAATGTTTATGTCACATGTCAAGCAATAGTGTAATAGAATTGAAATGTAACAAATGTTGAGACTGTTGTAAGATGTTTAAAATTGTAACTGTGCGTCTGGTCCATACGTAGGCAGTGTGTTAGGATATGTAGAATGCAAAACCTCGGGTGAATACCCTGTCTGTAAGGGAGCGGTAAAAGATGGATGGCAGGCGAGCGCGGGAAAATGCACGCGGGCACTGCACGGCACAACGGGCTCAGTAGTAGCTGAAGTTTGGCACTGGTTTGAGCAACACCTTCTGGAGCGAGGAGGCTCTCCTGGAAGACGTAGCTTCACTGAGCCTCGGGTATGCCGTTCCAACGCCCACACAGCATGGCAAAAGTCCATAGGCACTAAATGGAAAAGTACTGCGACGCTAAGAAGAATTAAAGTGCCGATACGTCAAGAGCCATAGCTGTGGTTGCATGTGCTCTGTGCCTCGCCATCTCGCCGCCCGCCAACCGCCGCATCGATACAAGCAGGTTGAAACTTTTAGTACTGTATTCGTATGGACCATAGAGTGAACTGTTCAATAATAACCTAAATTTTACCAGAACTTTCCCCTCATTTAATTATCCTCACAACTAACCTAGACAGGGTCCTTTCAAAATGTTGTGCAATCCGAGTGTCCCGAAATGAAAAATTAAATTTTGTGTTAATAATAATTACTTGCAGACCTAACTAAGTTAGAATGGTGTTTAAAGAACTGTTTTGTTAATGAACCAGTAAATGAATAACGAAGGTCTAACGAAGTTGAAAGATAACTCTAATATTGAAATAGTAATGAAGTTCAATTATTTCGAGACAGATATAAAGGTATTTAAATGAGAAGTAAATAAGATAAAAAGAGTAGTAACTCATATACTGGAAATCTTGAACGCATGATAATTTCAGTAATCAATTTTTTTAATATAGTGATCATAACAGTTTCAGGGTGTCCCCCCCCCCCCCCTTTATTCATTTGAATTCTGAAGTGTTCCACATTGGTTTGACCAGAAAAAGTTAAAGTCAATAAATAAGTCAAAATTTATCAGTGTTTTATCTTTATCAAAATTGACATTTTGTGTGTGGCTCGAAAGTGCTATTTCTAGGATAACCTATGCCCGATTTTAATCAGAGCAATAGACAGTCCGAAGCTTTGTAGTATACATTATAGTGTAGTGTTGTGTATTCATGGTTTTTCCCTATCAGTACAGAACGTGAAACTATCAGTTCAATAGATTTTCTGTTTCTAAAATTTTACTATATGATGCAGTGTTACTACGTGTTGTTTTGCATGAATATACACCAACTTGTACAGGGAAGAAACTCAGTTAACGCCTCATTAGGCTGGCGACCGTATTATTATTAAATTGGTAGCATCTTCAGTGTTGCTTTTGGTACTTACTAACGTGTAATTGCATTTTGAAGTTACTTGACGGATCATTGTTATTACAGAATGGGTGTAAGTCTGATTTGCCACCATTCAGGTACACGCGGTCAATATCTATACGAAAATCCTGTCTCGTAAGGTGAACCCCACTCACTTACCATAGTACAGGCTTTAATGAGTATTGTGTGCCCCACGCGCACGTTACAACGTGAAAAGGTTTCCGAGGCGATTATTGCCGCACGACGGGAATTAACACTCTGAACGCGGAATGATTGTTGGAGTACACGCATGGGACATTCCATTTCGGAAATAGTTAGGGAATTCAGTACTGTGGTATTCAATTGTCAAGAGTGTGCCAATAATACCGAATTTCAGGCATTACCCCTCACCAAGGTCAAAGCAGTGGACTACGGCCCTCGCTTAGTGACCGAGAGCTGCAGCGTTTTCGTAGAGTTATCAGTGCTCACGAACGACATTACGAGAAATAACAGCAGAAATCAATATGGGAAGTACGGTGAACGTATCCGCTAGGACAGTGCGGTTAGATCTGGCATTAATGTGCTGTGGCAGCAGATAACCGAAGCGTGCTAACAGCACTACATCGCCTGCAGCTCCTCCCCTGGCATCGGTTGGATCCCAGGCGAGAGGAAAACCTGTTCTGATCAGCTGACTCCCGGTTTCGGTTAGTAAGAGCTGACAGTAGGGTAAGAGTGTAGCGCAGAGCCTATGAAGCTATGGATCCAGGTTGTCAACAAGGCACTGTGCAAGCAGGTGGTGTTTGATAATGGCGTGGGTTGTATTTACATGTAATGGACTGATCATTAACTGGAAATGGTTATGTTCGGCTACTTGGAGACTATTTGCAGCCATTCATGGACTTCATGTTCCCAAAGCACCGTGTTACTGGGATCAGTTATTCGTTATTGGTATGAAGAATAATGAGAACCACTCGAGCGAATGATTTTGCCACCCAGATCGCTCGACATGAATCCCATTGAACATTTGTGAGACATAATCGAGAGATCATTCCCTGCACAACATCCTGCACCAGCAACACATTTTCAGTTATGAATGGCTACAGAAGCAGCCTGGCTTAATATTTCTGCTGGGGAGTTCCAGCGACTTGTTAATCCCATGCCACGTCGAGTTGCTGCGCTGTGCCGGACAAAAGGATGTTCGATGTGATAACAAGAGGTATCTCACGACCTATACATGAGGCGCCCAACTAAATGCTGTTGTCAATTTTATGGATGAGAATATCTCTTATTTCATGAAAAACAGGGGAATGCAGCAGAAACTTCCCATTCTTGATATACAAAAGGCGGGTTAACGAACGCTAAGTTGGCACTGACCTAGAGCAATGTCTCCTCGATTGTTGGGCTCTTCCCGCCATTTACTGTGATTAGGGAACTCAGTTCGACCGGATGATGATGACTATTTTGGAGCCAAAGGAACCGTACTACTTATGGTGGATGGATGACGCCTTGGAGTCTCGGCCTTTGATGTTCGTGTAGGAGAGGCGAAAATGTCACACTCAATTATTCTCTGGGGACTGCTGTGGCAACACAGTGTTTGCTGCCCTTAGCTACATAAGACACCAGATCTGCCCACATAAGCAGAAAACAGGCCGCAACCACACTTCCCCGAAAACTGCGCATCCCCCTGGAGAGGCTCGCTTCTCCTAATAAGGTTCACTGAGAGCCTTCTGTCAACAACAGGACCGTGAGAAAACAACGGGAGTGCAGCGTGAAAAATGCAAACACTTCCTCCCAAACCCACATTTCCACTATGCACAATAAAGTAATCAAACAATTGTGGCATAAAATGAAATAACACCACCTTGCGATATTTGACACTAATGTCTCATCTTATAGGTGGCTCTTTTTCAGTAAGTTGCTGCTTTGTACCTCAAAGCATTTTAATCAAGACAACAGTCACCTTTCATTTCCTGCAATGGTAAATTCGTTAAGATATTCGTCTCTGGACCTTCTCTACTAAGTGATCAGTCTTTGTACTGTACCAACATCTGTCCCAAGTACACTGCAATCACGTCTAAGTGCCGTGTCCATAACGTCTTTCATCCACTATCCGATCAAAACTACCCAGACATCACAAATGTAATATGGAACTGACGGCTGCGCCAGTATAAAAGGAGGTGCAGTGTAGTATGCTGTCAGTAAAGTAGCAGTAGCAGTAAAATGACTCAGGAGAGTTCTGTGACTTCGAACACGAACTAGTCACTACGTCATGTGTGTAACAAATCTATCAGGGTCATTTCAGCTCTTCTGAACTGCCGAAGCAGGAAGTTGGTGATGTGATTGTGAAGTGGAAACGCGAAGGAACAACCGTAGCTAAATGTGGACCAGGCAGACTTCGTATACTGTAGGATCAGGACCGTGGAGCATAACGTAGGTGGTTGGAAAAATCGCTTTAAATCAGTGGAAGAAGGCACTCAGGAGTTCCAAGGTGCTACTTGCAGTCCAGCTAGCGCAATACCTGTGGGTATGGAGTTAAATAGAAAGCGATACTATGGTCGAACACCACCTCATAAATCACACATTTTTGTACTCAGTGTAAGGTGTCGCTTGACCTGATGTAAAAAGCAGCGCCACTGAACAATATGTAACTTCCCCCTCACTTATCGACCTTAATGACAGTGAAAAATTAAACCGCGTGCACCTAATGGAAATTTGGGAAAAGCAATCGTCAACGAAGGTAACTTATCGGTAAAGAGGGAGGAAAGGGATACCTCTAAATGAAAGGGAAAATGCAAATGAAATTGGTGGAAATTAATTTTGAGAAAATGGTAAAATTAATAAAGAAAGTAAATGTGCGGTCGGTACATTAACAATTAATTGGCGTTAATTAGATATTTGAGATTTGGAGAAAATTACGGTCGCCAGTCCTATGGACCACTGCTATAATAATTGAAAATGAAAGATTAATGCACATATAATTAGCACTAAAAGCGTGGCAACTGAAGGTTGACACGTGTTATGTAAAAACTGAATGTTTGTCAGAAGTAATAAATTTCGCTACACTCTGACTTAATTTAGCAAAAGAATTAATAAAACCGGAAAATTGAAAGTTAATTTAGTGACTAAAATTAATAGTGAACTTTGTTTATGAACCACTACGAAATTCAATAAAATAAGGTTAGTCTTGGGCTACCTCAACAATCATCCCCCTGCCGCCGTTGGATAAGCAGCTGCAGCAGCAAGTCGTATACTCCTAGCTCACTCATTTGTTACATAGTTTAATTCTTAATTTCTTTGCGTTTTTTTGGTACTTGCATTGTTTAATTCATAAATTTCGGGCGTATTATAGTATTTGAGAGTGTAGCATCGTGTTTTAGTACCTGAATAGTGTAATTTCGCTTGGTCTCCTTCCGCCGCCGAGCAGTGTCAGCAGTGCGCAAGTAGCAGCATTACTGCATTTACTAGGCAATCTTGTATTTTAATAACCGTTTAAATTTTGTCGATTTGTTTGCGCTCTCTGTAGATTAGTTCAGACGGTCTTTGCAAAACAGTTTTTAGCATGGATAGGGACTGCAATTGCTGTGTTCGGATGCAGGCTGAGTTGGCATCCCTTCGCTCCCAGCTTCAGGCAGTGTTGGCTTCGGTCACACAGCTTGAGGCTGTTGCCAATGGGCATCACTGTGGGGGTCCGGATGGGGGTTTCTCGGGGACGGCCAGCTCGTCCCACGCATCCCCTGATCGGACTAAGACTGTGGTTGCCCGGGATACTGCCCGCATTGAGGCTGATCCCTCACCTGTGGTAGAGTGGGAGGTCGTTTCAAGGTGTGGCAGGGGGCGAAAGACATTCCGGAGGGCTGAACGGAAAGCCTCTCCAGTTTGTCTGACGAACCGGTTTCAGGCTCTGTCTCAGGCTGATACTGATCTTCGGCCTGACATGGCTGCTTGTCCTGTTCCAGAGGTTGCCCCTCAGTCTGCAAGATCCGGGCAGTCGCAGAGGGTGGGCTTACTGGTAGTTGGGAGCTCCAACGTCAGGCGCGTAATGGGGCCCGTTAGGGAAATGGCAGCAAGAGAGGGGAAGAAAACCAATGTGCACTCCGTGTGCATACCGGGGGCAGTCATTCCAGATGTGGAAAGTGTGGTGTCACCGCCAGACACCACACTTGCTAGGTGGTAGCTTAAATCGGCCGCGGTCCATGTAGTACATGTCGGACCCGCGTGTCGCCACTGTAATCGCAGACCTAGCGCCACCACCAAGGCAGGTCTCGTGATACGAGAGAGCACTCGCCCCAGTTGTACGAGAACCTAGCTACCGCCCAGTTGTACGAGAACCTAGCTACCGCCCAGTTGTACGAGAACCTAGCTACCGCCCAGTTGTACGAGAACCTAGCTACCGACCAGATGTACGAAGCCTTTCTCTCTCATTAGCCGAGAGACAGAATAGCCATCCGCTGAGTTAATGGCTGCGAACTAGCAAGGCGCCATTTGTATCTGTGCCTATAGCTTATGAGTATTCAAGAGAGATGTATTCCAAGGACTAATTAAAAGATAATAAAAAGCATCTACATACTTTTCTTCTTATTCATTTATAAGTTCTCATGTTCCAGACTTCACGCCCGTCTGCTTTAGTCTTGCGTGCATTTTCAGCCATCTCAACTTCACAGTGTCGGCCCAGCTACCGACACAACATTTATTGGCGACGAGCAAAAGAGTTTGTATTAATTCGTTTACAACATTGGCGACGATTTAAAGTGTTTTCTGATTGCTTACATTTAATTGTGTCATGGCTTCGCCACATTCTCCAGATGTACTGTCCGAATTTTATCGCTTGCAGAATCAGCAGACGCAGGCGTTACTGGATGCCCTTGGACAGCTCGTCCAGGGTCAACGTCCCATTCAAACCGATGCGGCCGCCGCCGCTTCTTCGCTACCGCTGCCACTAAACGCTGTTGCACCTCCCTTTCGACCATACGTGGCAGCCGATGAGACCTGGCACGAGTGGTCTCGCCAGTTCAACTTTCACCTCGCTGCCTACAGAATTCAAGGTAAAGAGCGGCAGCCGTTTTTGCTTTCTTGTGTCGGTGTGTCCACATACCGTGTGATAGTGAAATTGTTTCCCCGACGCGACGTAGCAACTCTGTCCTACGAGGAAATTTTGTCTGCATTAGATGCCTATTTCAAAGAAACAGTTAATGTGGTTGCAAAACGGTATACGTTCTTTCGTACAAAACGTACGGCCGGTCAAACTAATAGGGAGTGGGTAGCAACATTGCAAGGACTTACTAGGGACTGTGCCTTTGAATGTGACTGTGGTCTTTCTTATTCAGATACAATGGTGCGTGATGCAATTGCACAGAACGTTTCTGATGTTCGTATACGGGAGCAAATTTTGAAACTAGTTAATCCCTCCCTTCAACAAGTGATAGACATATTGGATAGACAGGACACACTTGACTGTGCTCAGGAATCTTTTGAAACTTCGCCAGCCGTGTGTAACATTAACCGGCCCGCTGGACGCGCTGCGCGGCCCGGTAACCGGGCCTTGCGCACGTCGACACAGCGACCGCCGCGTGCTAAGCCAGGTGTGCCGCGCCAGCCCACAAATGCAGTGAAATCATGCCCGCGGTGTGCTACTAGACATTCGCGTGAACATTGCCCGTCACGCCAAGCTATTTGCTTTTTCAGCAATAAGAAAGGACATGTTCAAAGTGTTTGCCAGAAAAAGCTCAGATCAGACAATCACAATCATTCCAGGCCCTTTGCTTCGCGCCGGAATCGAACCAAGGACACTCAGGCTCGTGGACCTTCGCCTATAGACATTCATGTCGTTAATTCCGCTTCGTCCAGTGACACTTTCTCTAACCGTAACTGTGTTCGTCCCAAAAAAAACTGTGCGTCGACGTCGCCGGAAATCACGTCAATTAGCAAGTGATTCTGTACCAGTGTCTATTCAAATTGCACAAAACAGTCGCTTTTGTCGTCAGCAGGACAATAAACTTTTTGTGGACTTAGACTTTGAAGGCAAAGTGATACCATTCCAGCTCGATACCGGAGCTGCAGTTTCATTGCTCAATCATGACACGTACAAACAACTGGGCAAACCTCCGTTGCGTTCCGCAAATGTTAAGCTAACTACATATTCCGGACAGACAATTCCTGTGTTAGGACAGTGCAGCCTTCTTGCAACATACAAGGGACAAACAAAACTTGTGTCATTTTACGTTCTTCGTTCTTCTTCTGCAGTGAACTTGTTTGGTCTAGACTTGTTTCAGTTGTTTAATATGTCTATTGTAAATCAGGTCCTGTCAGTGAATCAGACTGTGCCTACAGACAGTGTTTCTCGGCTGTGTGACGAATTTGCAGACATTTTTGCACCGGGCTTAGGTTGCGCTAAAAACTATGAAGCACATTTAGAACTGAAGGTAAACGCGCAACCGAAATTTTTCAGGGCGCGCATTGTTCCCCCCGCATTGCGTGATGAGGTCGCAAGAACGTTACACGATCTCGAATCACAGGGTGTAATTGAACGTGTGCAAGCTTCTCTCTGGGCCTCACCCTTAGTAATTTTGCCAAAACCCTCCGGAAAATTGAGACTTTGCGTGGACTTCAAGGCCACAGTGAATCCACAGCTAGTGACTGCTACTTTTCCTTTGCCCCGCCCGGAAGATCTTTTTGCTAAACTGTGCCCGGGAAAATATTTTTCAAAGTTGGACCTAGCCGATGCGTACTTGCAAATACCGGTGGACGACGAATCCCAGCGCGTATTGGTGGTTAACACGCATCTTGGATTGTACCGCTTCAAAAGACTGCCATTCGGGTGTGCATCCGCCCCTGCCTTGTTTCAGCAATATTTACAAACTATTTGTGCGTCGGTCCCTACTGCAGCAAACTATCTGGACGATATAGTGATCTCCGGACAGACAGAAGAAGATCTTCTTGCGAACTTACGAACATTATTTCAGGTCTTGCGGCAAAATGGTCTTCGCTTGAGGAAGGACAAATGTGTGTTTTTTGCTCGTGACTTACCATACCTGGGACATGTCATTAATGCCCAAGGCATACATCCGAGTCCAGAGCACCTCCGTGCCATACAAGAATTGCCTTCCCCTCAAAATGTGAAACAGCTACAGAGTGTGTTGGGTAAAATTAATTATTATCATCGCTTTCTGCGCAATGCCTCTTCTATTTCAGCTCCGCTTCATCGCTTACGCCGTAAAGGTGTTCCGTTCGTCTGGACGACGGAATGTGAACGCGCCTTTCGCCAGTTGAAATCGGCGTTGCTTTCTAATACTTGCCTTACGCCATTCGATCCCCAGAAACCCCTTTTGTTGATGGTAGATGCATCGGATTTCGGGATCGGTGCTGTGCTTGCGCACAAAGTTGGCTCCCATGATCGCCCTATTGCCTTTGCGTCCAAATTGCTCTCGTCTGCGCAAAGAAATTATTCACAGATAGAGAAAGAAGCTTTGGCTCTCGTGTTTGGTGTTACTAAGTTCCATGATTTCTTGTATGGTCGTCACTTTACCATCATCACAGACCACAAACCTTTGACATCGCTTTTTCATCCGACCAAGCCTGTACCTCCACGTACAGCGCAGAAATTCATTCGCTGGTCTATTTTCCTCTCGCAGTACCGCTACGATATCTTGTATCGGTCCACTGCTAAGCACGGAAACGCCGATGCGTTGTCCCGTTTGCCTGTTGCTGAGGATAAAGCATTCGATTCTTCCGAACTTGCTTGCACGTTCATTGATTCGGAAACCGATGAAGTGGTCGAATCGTTTCCGATTGATTTTCGTCGTGTCGCTACAGCCACAGCTGCTGACCCTGTCCTTGCTACTGTTTTACGTTTTGTTGCTACGCAATGGCCTTTGTCAAAGTCTCGGATCGAGGATCCGTTGGTTCGCCGATTTTTTGCTCACAAGGAGAGACTTTTTGTTCGACGTGGTGTTTTGTTGTTGCGTTCTGATAATGATCAGTCCAGAGTCGTGGTCCCACGTTCGTTACAGTCCTCTGTTTTACGGCTTCTTCACCAAGGACATTGGGGTATAGTGCGAACGAAACAACTTGCTCGTCAGCACTGTACTTGGTTCGGAATCGATGCTGCGATTACGAATATGTGTTCTTCTTGCCCGGCGTGTGCCGAACAACAGTCCGCCCCGCCGCGGAAAGTCTTTGCGTGGCCAAAGGCCACTTCCCCTTGGCAACGCTTGCACATTGATTTTGCTGGTCCATTCTGGAATGCTCGATGGTTGGTTCTGGTCGATGCCTTCAGTAATTTTCCTTTTGTTGTCCGGATGTCTTCCACGACGTCCTCCGCCACAATCCAAGCGTTGTCTGCTATCTTTTGCATTGAAGGTCTTCCGCAGACTATTGTTTCCGACAATGGCCCACAATTCATGTCCGCAGAATTTCAGTCATTCTGCCAGGCCAATGGTATTCAACATCTGACATCCGCGCCGTTTTCGCCTCAGTCCAACGGTGCCGCTGAACGATTGGTCCGGACTTTCAAGTCACAGATGTTGAAATTGAAAGAGTCGCATTCTCGGGAGGACGCATTGTTGCTCTTTTTGTCTTCGTATCGCTCTCAGCCCCGAGATGGTCGCTCGCCGGCTGAGTTGCTCCACGGTCGTCCTCATCGCACCTTGATGTCTTTGCTGCATCCGCCGCATCAGGTTCCTGTGCAGCGGCAGACTCCTGCTTTTGCTCCAGGCGACGTTGTATTTTATCGCAACTATCGAGGTTCACGGCGTTGGCTCGCAGGGCGCATTCTTCGCTGCCTCGGCCGCGCGATGTATTTGGTTTTGGGGGCCTCTGGTGAGGTGCGTCGGCATCTCAATCAGCTGCGCCTCTGTCGTCGCTCGGGTTCTGCCGCTCCCCGTCTGCTTTCAGCGACGGTGCCGTCCGGTCAGCGCCCTGGGGACCCATCTACTGGCTCGCCTCATCCCCAGGTGTTACCGACGATGCCTTCCATTTTGCCCCATGGCGACGCGCCGCCGCCGCCGCAGCAGCAGCAGCCGCCGCCGCCGCCGCTTGTTCTTCCGCCGGCGCCGCCCGCATTCGACGCTTCGTTGCAGCCGCCAAGCGCCTCCCAGGGTCACGCGCCGCCGATCGCTTCCCGTGACCAGCTGTCCTCCGCCATGGAACTCCCGCCCGCTCCGGACCACATGACGTCATCGCGCGTCGGCTACCCCGACGCAATGGAGGTTGACCCTTCGGTCCCTCCTGTCTCTTTACGGGCGCATACACCGCATGTTGACGTGCACCCTGGGCTAGTTTTTCAGGCGTTTCCTAGCTCCCCTCGGACCGCATGGCCGGGTGCGGGTGGCACAGCCTCGCCTGTTGTTAGGCTCCCCCCCTCATCGCATACGTCAACATGTGGTCCTCCCCACGGCGGGCGGAAGCCTTATCACACGACCGTTCGCCGATTTGCGGGGGAGGAATGTGGTGTCACCGCCAGACACCACACTTGCTAGGTGGTAGCTTAAATCGGCCGCGGTCCATGTAGTACATGTCGGACCCGCGTGTCGCCACTGTAATCGCAGACCTAGCGCCACCACCAAGGCGGTCTCTTGATACGAGAGAGCACTCGCCCCAGTTGTACGAGAACCTAGCTACCGCCCAGTTGTACGAGAACCTAGCTACCGCCCAGTTGTACGAGAACCTAGCTACCGCCCAGTTGTACGAGAACCTAGCTACCGACCAGATGTACGAAGCCTTTCTCTCTCATTAGCCGAGAGACAGAATAGCCATCCGCTGAGTTAATGGCTGCGAACTAGCAAGGCGCCATTTGTATCTGTGCCTATAGCTTATGAGTATTCAAGAGAGATGTATTCCAAGGACTAATTAAAAGATAAGTAAAAAGCATCTACATACTTTTCTTCTTATTCATTTATAAGTTCTCATGTTCCAGACTTCACGCCCGTCTGCTTTAGTCTTGCGTGCATTTTCAGCCATCTCAACTTCACGGTGTCGGCCCAGCTACCGACACAACAGAAAGGGTCCTTCCGGATGCCATGAAGGGTACAGGGTGCACCCATCTGCAGGTGGTCGCTCATGTCGGCACCAATGATGTGTGTCGCTATGGATCGGAGGAAATCCTCTCTGGCTTCCGGCGGCTATCTGATTTGGTGAAGACTGCCAGTCTCGCTAGCGGGATGAAAGCAGAGCTCGCCATCTGCAGCATCGTCGACAGGACTGACTGCGGACCTTTGGTACAGAGCCGAGGGAAGGGTCTGAATCAGAGGCTGAGACGGTTCTGCGACCGTGTGGGCTGCAGATTCCTCGACTTGCGCCATAGGGTGGTGGGGTTTCGGGTTCCGCTGGATAGGTCAGGAGTCCACTACACGCAACAAGCGGCTACACGGGTAGCAGGGGTTGTGTGGCGTGGGCTGGGCGGTTTTTTAGGTTAGATGGCCTTGGGCAAGTACAGAAAGGGCAACAGCCTCAACGGGTGCGGGGCAAAGTCAGGACATGCGGGGACCAAGCAGCAATCGGTATTGTAATTGTCAACTGTCGAAGCTGCGTTGGTAAAGTACCGGAACTTCAAGCGCTGATAGAAAGCACCGAAGCTGAAATCGTTATAGGTACAGAAAGCTGGCTTAAGCCAGAGATAAATTCTGCCGAAATTTTTACAAAGGTACAGACGGTGTTTAGAAAGGATAGATTGCATGCAACCGGTGGTGGAGTGTTCATCGCTGTTAGTAGTAGTTTATCCTGTAGTGAAGTAGAAGTGGATAGTTCCTGTGAATTATTATGGGTGGAGGTTACACTCAACAACCGAACTAGGTTAATAATTGGCTCCTTTTACCGACCTCCCGACTCAGCAGCATTAGTGGCAGAACAACTGAGAGAAAATTTGGAATACATTTCACATAAATTTTCTCAGCATGTTATAGTCTTAGGTGGAGATTTCAATTTACCAGACATAGACTGGGACACTCAGATGTTTAGGACGGGTGGTAGGGACAGAGCATCGAGTGACATTATACTGAGTGCACTATCCGAAAATTACCTCGAGCAATTAAACAGAGAACCGACTCGTGGAGATAACATATTGGACCTACTGATAACAAACAGACCCGAACTTTTCGACTCTGTATGTACAGAACAGGGAATCAGTGATCATAAGGCCGTTGCAGCATCCCTGAATATGGAAGTTAATAGGAATATAAAAAAAAGGGAGGAAGGTTTATCTGTTTAGCAAGAGTAATAGAAGGCAGATTTCAGATTACCTAACAGATCAAAACGAAAATTTCTGTTCCGACACTGACAATGTTGAGTGTTTATGGAAAAAGTTCAAGGCAATCGTAAAATGCGTTTTAGACAGGTACGTGCCGAGTAAAACTGTGAGGGACGGGAAAAACCCACCGTGGTACAACAACAAAGTTAGGAAACTACTGCGAAAGCAAAGAGAGCTCCACTCCAAGTTTAAACGCAGCCAAAACCTCTCAGACAAACAGAAGCTAAACGATGTCAAAGTTAGCGTAAGGAGGGCTATGCGTGAAGCGTTCATTGAATTCGAAAGTAAAATTCTATGTACCGACTTGACAGAAAATCCTAGGAAGTCCTGGTCTTACGTTAAATCAGTGAGTGGCTCGAAACAGCATATCCAGACACTACGGGATGATGATGGCATTGAAACAGAGGATGACACGCGTAAAGCTGAAATACTAAACACCTTTCTCCAAAGCTGTTTCACAGAGGAAGACCGCACTGCAGTTCCTTCTCTAAATCCTCGCACAAACGAAAAAATGGCTGACATCGAAATAAGTGTCCAAGGAATAGAAAAGCAACTGGAATCACTCAATAGAGGAAAGTCCACTGGACCTGATGGGATACCAATTCGATTCTACACAGAGTACGCGAAAGAACTTGCCCCCCTTCTAACAGCCGTGTACCGCAAGTCTCTAGAGGAACGGAGGGTTCCAAATGATTGGAAAAGAGCACAGATAGTCCCAGTCTTCAAGAAGGGTCGTCGAGCAGATGCGCAAAACTATAGACCTATATCTCTTACGTCGATCTCTTGTAGAATTTTAGAACATGTTTTTTGCTCGCGTATCATGTCATTTCTGGAAACCCAGAATCTACTATGTAGGAATCAACATGTATTCCGGAAACAGCGATCGTGAGAGACCCAACTCGCCTTATTTGTTCATGAGACCCAGAAAATATTAGATACAGGCTCCCAGGTAGATGCTATTTTTCTTGACTTCCGGAAGGCGTTCGATACAGTTCCGCACTGTCGCCTGATAAACAAAGTAAGAGCCTACGGAATATCAGACCAGCTGTGTGGCTGGATTGAAGAGTTTTTAGCAAACAGAACACAGCATGTTGTTATCAATGGAGAGACGTCTACAGACGTTAAAGTAACCTCTGGCGTGCCACAGGGGAGTGTTATGGGACCATTGCTTTTCACAATATATATAAATGACTTAGTAGATAGCGTCGGAAGTTCCATACGGCTTTTCGCGGATGATGCTGTAGTATACAGAGAAGTTGCTGCATTAGAAAATTGTAGCGAAGTACAGGAAGATCTGCAGCGGATAGGCACTTGGTGCAGGGAGTGGCAACTGACCCTTAACATAGACAAATGTCATGTATTACGAATACATAGAAAGAAGGATCCTTTATTGTATGATTATATGATAGCGGAACAAACACTGGTAGCAGTTACTTCTGTAAAATATCTGGGAGTATGCATACGGGACGATTTGAAGTGGAATGATCATATAAAATTAATTGCTGGTAAGGCGGCTACCAGGTTGAGATTCATTGGGAGAGTGCTTAGAAAATGTAGTCCATCAACAAAGGAGGTGGCTTACAAAACACTCGTTCGACCTATACTTGAGTATTGCTCGTCAGTGTGGGATCCGTACCAGGTCGGGTTGACGGAGGAGATAGAGAAGATCCAAAGAAGAGCGGCGCGTTTCGTCACCGGGTTATTTGGTAACCGTGATAGCGTTACGGAGATGTTTAATAAACTCAAGTGGCAGACTCTGCAAGAGAGGCGCTCTGCATCGCGGTGTAGCTTGCTCGCCAGGTTTCGAGAGGGTGCGTTTCTGGATGAGGTATCGAATATATTGCTTCCCCCTACTTATACTTCCCGAGGAGATCACGAATATAAAATTAGAGAGATTAGAGCGCGCACGGAGGCTTTCAGACAGTCGTTCTTCCCGCGAACCATACGCGACTGGAACAGGAAAGGGAGGTAATGACAGTGGCACGTAAAGTGGCCTCCGCCACACACCGTTGGGTGGCTTGCGGAGTATCAATGTAGATGTAGATGTAGATGTAGATGCATTTCAAAAGCTACATGAATCTACACAATTTAGAAATAAGAGATTTAACTTTGAACTTGAATTAAATGGTTCTCAACAGTTAACAATACTAAAATTTAGTACGAATCCAAGCTGAGCTGCAGTCACAGGTAAGCTAAAATATGGTAACAAAACTCGCACTCTTAATTTGTGATTGTGTAATATGAACATTGTAGCCAGCTATGAATACTTTAACTGAACTTTGAAATTAAAGCAGTGAAATGGAATGATATTACTTTAATGCTGGGGTTTGAATTTAAACGACACTCGGGTTCATTCCGGAAAAGGAAGGGACCCTGCTTGGTAATGCAATTGGGACAATGAGCAACAAAGGTTCATGCTACGTTGCTGTAATTTTGTGAGCAAATTGAACAGTTTGAAAAGCTGAGGTCTGCCATACAGTTCTAAAACTTTACGTGCTTTTAGTCTTCCTCGTTGGTGGATTGAAGGTTTGAAGTCGTCGATCGGGGAGGTCGCGACAGTCACTCATTGTCGGCCGTCGCTGTTGCAGAAGATGGATGTTGGCGCGCCTTCTTCTCGATACGGTCACCAGGAGAAACGGGCTCTTGATGTGCGCCAGCTAATGCTTCCCGTCGGCGACACCGTGTCAGAAACTATCGCAGCAAGCCGAGCGCAATTACATGCTGCCAAACCCCGAAAGCGCGGCAACTCGCGGGAGCGTCACACAACACACCTGCTCCACCACCCTACTCTAGCCAGTGTCCGCTCTGCCCGCGCTCCACGCGGCCGAGTTAACACTACCAAAGATCCTAAACACTTTGGTTCTCCACAAGGCCTATCGATGTAATCGTTCGATAGCACAGTTTTCCCTAGGCCAGACCCAGAGTAAAAATACAAGTAATATTTACAAAACAAACCAATTATACATCGACATATATATATATATATATATATATATATATATATATATATATATATATATATATATATATATGTAGTAAAACAATTGCAATATATAAAGCCACAGAAATGTCATATCTTCAGGCAACAAAATAAAAAAAAATTGCAGTACAATAGATGGAAATAGGAGGATATGCATTTCCGGCGTTACAAGTAGACGATTGGAAACAGTGATTTCCAGTGAATCAATCTATACCTTGTGGAACTAAGTGGAAGTGCAGTGCCAACAGTGAAGTACGAAGGAGGTGATGTTACGCTACGGGAGTGATTTTCGTGGTTAGGGCAACGTCCTCTTATTCCTCTTAAGAAAACCCTGAATACTCAGGGATCTGAACAAATTTTACAACATTTTGTACGGGGTACAATAGAGGAACAGTGTTGAGAGGAGGACTGATCAGCATGACAATGCACGCAATCATAATTCTGTGAAGCAGTGGTTTCTGGGCCATAACATATCTGCAGTGAACTTGCCCGGCCAGAATTCCGACCTGAACCTAACGGAACAAGTTTGGAATGAGTTGTATAGAACGTTGACTTCGGCCCACCTCCCAGCGTCTTGCTCTGGTTTCGGCTCATGAGGAAGAATGGTCTGCCATTCCTCCGCAGACATTCGGACGCCTCATTGAAAGTGTCCCTGGCAGAGTTCAAGACATAGTAGAACGGTGACCACAGGCCTTGGTAATGTCCTGTAACAGGTGTCTGCTTACTTTTGTTTAGATAGCACGCATTTATATCTGCTTCCCTCTCCGTCAGTTAAAATATTTCTTGGCGCCCGTAGTACAAGTTCAATTGAACTATTCCTTATTTGCGGAAAAGATTTCCATAGCCTTCTTTCCTCAACTTTGCGTATTCTGCTTTTATATCTGTCCAATGTTGCGTTTAACACGTTTCCAGCTCCTTCTTTCCCGGAAATGCTATTCTCTACGTCTCGTACTCATACATGGCAGTACTATGAACATACTGCTTCAAAATCTTCTTCCCCAGTTTCATGTCCAGATTTCATTCTAGTGGTTCACTTTTGCTGAAGCAAGCATTCCTTTACTGCCCTGAATTACTTCTATTAGAACTTCAATTTACTTATATTGTGTAATGTCTCTTCCTTTATATAACTGCATAGTTTCTTTGCGTGTGTCTTTCCTAAATTTGAAGTTTTGGTAGTCCCTTTTATCTTACTATACCCCTTCGACCTTCCATTTTGTAATGTTGTTTTTATCTTATTCTTAGCTGGGTTCCCTACAAATTCCATGCACGTGTCTTGTTTTTTTTCTTTTTACATCCGAACAGAGACCAGCACATGGGAACATGACGTGTGGTAGTTTGAACAGCAGTAGCCATCAAATGCTGTTTTTTGAGGGTTTTTTTAATCTGAAAATTAATTGCTTTTTTATACCCTCTGGAGCTAATAGCAGTACTATTAACAGTTTGACTACAGGAATAAAACTGTTTTGTGCCTTTTGAAAAGACTTTTGGGAGATCAGCCGTTATAGGCATGGTACAAAGTTAACAAGATTATCTGGCATACTGTTTGTATGTGATCGCAGGGAGACCTTTTGTGTGACCCTTGGGAAGTGTCGACGACATTTATTCCTCCCACTCGCTACATGCCTCAACATTCTTCTTGCAACGCTGAATCTACCAGCACCCTCGTACTACCACGTCGACACAGCTGTCGTCCGTGCTTTATGTCGGAATGGGAGACTGCTGTCTTCAGTTAGAAGCTAATTCTTCGTAATTTACGCAGGGAGTTGCCAGGCTTTGCGGCGTCCCTCGCACCACGTTCACTCTCATTGTTCTGTCAAAGGCCACGCTTCCGCTACAGCTTAATAAGCTGGCAGGGTCGCTTTGTTTACTGGCTTCGCGCCACTTTGCCACCAGTCTTGTTTCAGACGCAGCACCTGGATACCTCGCCATTCAGTCTGGAAACCCTGAAGATCATACGAGAACGTTTTGGCGCTTTTATACAAGTGAAGTAGTGGCTTTCAGAAAGGGCATGCTTACAGGGTGTGCTACCTAATTGTCAAGCAGGACAGTGAGTCAGATTTGAAAAGCACGACAAAAATTAAAAATTTATTTGAATATTGACATAATTTTCTGTACTGGAGAGCTTCCACCGAGCGAGGTACGAATTTAATGCGAAAATTGAAAAATTCAATACGCTGGCTTTAAGATGACTTACAGAATTAGATGTATAATGGTCTTAAACAGAGAAAGTAGTAAAGAATTACTTTCATTATATGTGTTGAGAGGATGCAAAATGGATGTATTGAACAGGTTTGACTGAGGTGGCAAATGAACGAAAATCATTGAATTTAAATTCTATAACATTGTCGCATTTCTGTGCAAATATCTACTACCAACTCTGTGTTATTTGACAGACCTCGACATAAAAGCTCTAGACCGCTCACTGTCTGTACTAATCTATTCACAGTCACAGCACAATAACTCTCTTGTGAACAGTTTAAAGTTTTCACAGTGACCTGATACCGAAAAGAAGATTTGTGTTTCTTAGTTTGAATGCTGGCACAGATGTTTTGCAAATCAGCATTTCAGACTTAGCAAGTCTCGGTTACGATTGCCTAGCGCGCCACGCGGAATTTTTATTCTTCGAAAGAGACTCATAATTTGAACAGAAAATAATCCAGAAGATCCGTAACCGTCAGTTGCGTCTGTACTTGCTTCATTTCTCATACATCACGAGCTCTTAAATTTCACAGTTTCTCTAACTTACAAAAATTTTATAGAGCTCAGTGCAACATAACCAGCAATCAGAAGAGTTGGACACAGACTCTTTTCTTTTAAATCACGCTCGCGACCTGACTGACCAAAAACCACCGTAGCCAATCAGTTTTCTATTTTGACACATTTGACCCGTTACTTTCCCATCTTGGAGCAATCCCGTTCAAGAATCAGTTTAATCAAAAGTATCAAATAATACATTACAGAAAAGCAAATTAAAGCAACTTAGCATAGTCTTTAACTGTCTCACGGACACTACCTTCAACTGTCTGATTTCCATTTCGAATTTTTCCCCTATCTATGTAATTCACACTCAGATTTCCAAGCTCAGACACACTTCATCACTAACAATTCAACGATATATATTTCGCATACATGCCACATTTATTCCCCTATTCATTCAGAAAACAAAACAAAAGTAAATTAACATGATTTAGCAGAAATGACCTGTCAGTAAAATTGAAATTACTGTCTAAAGCTTATTGTTTTTCCTAAATGTCATTTACTCTGCTGTTGAAGAGACAAATGTACAGTTACTTACTAGGATAATAAAAAAATTTAAATTTTAGGCAATTTTGTGTAACTCAAAACGTACTGTAGGCAATAAGCTGAAATTTTTACTGTCGATAGCTATTGATATTACAAAAGGTAATTGAAAGTCTCATCCCATTTGGTGTAAGACAATGTTCATACTAATGAAGGTGTTATTTGACTGCTCTTCAGTTGATTTATACACAGTTCAGCATGAGACGCTGGCTGACTCATGTGCAAACGTATGCCATAGTGAAACAGTGACTCATTCTTTGTATCAGATTAGCCCTCTTCTTATCTCATACAGGCGATGAGCATTGCTACGCCACAGCCAGTTTTTGTCTGACAATGGTCAGTGCACCGAAAGCAGTGTCTGTTAATTAAAAAAGTAGTGCGTTAGAGGTTTTTGTTTTGTATAGATTACGAAATAGATTTGAAATAAGTTGTCTCATGCTGTACAATGATATTACCAATCTCAGAGCACCCAACCTTGACTCTAGGCCGAATCGCTGTGCAGAGTGATTGTATGTTATTATAAGGATGGATAGCAGTACAGTGATCTCATTGGCATTGCGTTCCACAGTATGTTCTTTGTTTTTCCTTTTTTTCAGTAAAACCTTACTCCCTAAGCTGCGCAATTCATAACATTCACAGCTTACCTGTTTCTGTGTTCAACACTTAATTCATTATAAAGGGATTCTGACACAAATTTTCAGGCCAACCAGTCGGAGGATGTGACACACAAACTGGAAGCTAGACATCGTCACTACCGTCTTAACGTCAGCTGGTAATGTGTGTAGCGTTACATTACAAAATTATGTTTGTAATGACAGAAATGGATGAAGAGTGCAGCGCTAGCCTTTTGTATTACTAAACTAGATTTTCCTGGCCACGCGTTTCTGTAGCTCAGTCCGGTTAAATGAAAAAGAAGGAAAAGAGAAACTGCACGTCTCTAACATACATGGATATCGTCCTAGTCTCCTTCATGCCCCAATGTCTCCGCGCAATTCCTTCTTTCCTCTCTTTGTCCATAACCTCCTGCTTTTACCACTCTGTCCATCGGCTCCTTCTATTCAAGTATATATACTGGAATATTTTTGGTATCTCAGCTGCAGAGTTTTCAGCGCTCACTTTAGGTTCAAAATGGTTCAAATGGCTCTGAGCACTATGGGACTTAACATCTTAGGTCAACAGTCCCCTAGAACTTAGAACTACTTAAACCTAACTAACCTAAGGACATCACACACATACATGCCCGAGACAGGATTTGAACCTGCGACCGTAGCGGTCACGCGGTTCCAGACTGAAGCGCCTAGAACCGCACGGCCACACCGGCCGGCTTAACTTTAGGACACTGTATCTTAGAATGAACAAATATGGACTTGTACCACTATTGAAATAAGCCCTTCATTTTCTAAACAATTCGGTGTTCTACCAGAGCAATAATTAAAGAAAATTGAACAAGGGATAAAAGAATTAAAGTTGACACACGTATCGTTACTGTCAACACCATGGTACAAGGCCAAATTCTAAACCGTCTAAAGAATTGAAACGAGCTATAATAAACGGAGTGTCAGGGGTACAGTGGCGTGGAGGCATGTTTAATATCAACACAGGCGTAACAATGCCGCTATACTGCACTGCAGTGGAACAAACCACTGTGACAGGAAATGAAATTCACCGTGTAAGTCAATCCTCGGGAATCATAGAATAGAGTCCTAAGCTACGTAAATATGTGCAAGAGAGTAAACCCAGCAAGCGGCTGGCACAGGTGGCTTTCGACAGAGTACTCGCCGACAACACTCAGCACGACGCACAAGGCGAGGCACGCAGTGGCTGAAGTTAGCGTAAGCACTGGTTCATTTCGCTTACTGTCGCCCGCAGGTAGACGCTTCTGTCTATCGGTCTGTCCGTACTACTCGCCACATGCAACCTCCGTGACAGGTTTTCACACTATTCTACTGTGCTACTCACGCCAGTGCATCTGTCGGCATTGCGATATCCACTGGTGGGGATATTACATCCCTCCCCTCTAAGAAGGCCAAGTAGGGCCGAAAATGACCAGGCTTGGACCGTGATCTCCAGCACAGAACCGGCGAGGTCACCAGAGCACAAGGCAGTGGGCGGACCACTGAAGGAAGCAAACTCAAGCCAACTGGCTCCGCTGGAAAGGTGGCAATTCACAGAGGTTTAAACCACAGCAGGTCTACCGGCAGCACCGGGGGAGGGGGTGGGACGACACTCCGTTGGCGAAAGGGGGGGGGGGACGTTAGGTGGGGCGAAGGGAACGACGGTACCTAACGGTTACTGATGCGCATTAGTTCCTCTTCTCGACAGCAGTCCATACGAGCAAAACAGTTGTGTCTTTACCTGCGGTTACTCGGGACGTGCACAGCTCTGTTTGAAAAAAGAGTGGATGTACTCATAGAGTCAAGCTGCGGACATCTGCTTTCATACCCCACAGCTAATTCGCTGCAAACGATAAACAGTAGCTGTGATCCTACGGGCAGATAGTCTATCCATTGGCCAGAATTGCGAATAATAAAATACACAAAACACAAATTAAAAGTAATTGAATATTTTAATGATGATGGTCCAATTCTAACGTCTGTAACTGAGGAAGACGACAGTGGATTACACTGAATAATGTTTATTCAAGAAAGGACATCTCAGATAAAGGGAAAGTGGTCATTCGGTAGTCATTTAAAACACAGACAGTAAATACCCTTATGAAACGCAGGAAAGTTACGTTCAGAGCGTTAAGAAAACGGTAGCGAAATCCCCAAACTAAATCGCCAACGAAGATACGCGACAAATAAGTCCATTTCATGTTCACAGTACATGAAATATTCACGCGCTCAGAATAGTTCAGAGTTCAACATAATGATTAACATGTTAACACACGCCATGCAAAGAATAATAACTCATGCTCCGCCTATTCTTAGTCCCGTAAATCAAGCTCAAATAGTTAAGAGTCCTACTCTGGAGCACATTCACACCTCCCGAAATATAAAATTCACTTATAAGAATGGTACCGGCCGTTCACCGCCCAGAGTCAATCACTTATACGACCAAATCACGCACGTTGACATAAAGTGCCTAGAATCGCTCCCTTCGGGGCTTCATTCGAAAACTCCCAGTCTCCACTTGACTCCTGTAGTGTTCTGACACTCCACTCCTTTTCTCTATCGTCAGACATCAGCAAAAACACCCTGTGAGTACGTAAGCGTCTATAGCATAAATGATTAGGGTTAGGAGTGGACCACATTATTCTATGACAGAGCACATCGGTGTTTAGATGTAGACAAATTGTTTTTAATTCAGGATTATTGTCAAAGAAATACACAAATTTACATAGGTTCTAACATGACAATGTCAGGAGGGGTGTCAATATAACTCATTGCGTCCTGTTTAATCGAAATAACACTGAACACAACAATATCAAACTTTAACCAGAAGGTTCTCTATATAATTATTCTTACGACTACATCGTGAAGTTGTCCAATATTACGACAAATCATCCGATTCGAGTTCTTAGTTTATTACTATTTAGGATGACAGTCAAATCTACGGAGGATGGTTAGTTTTTGTGACAAGCCGAGCAAAAGATTACTCACGGTTGCTCTAGTTCACAGTGGACGCAAGCTGGTGCACCAACAAGTTTATGCCTCTGCTAGCGGTATTTCTCTTAGATGCGATGAGCTGTCGGCTGCATGGCTGTTCTCGTTCTCTGAAAGTCTTATAAAAAGCTAATCAAAATCTTTACCGATTTTATGAGCAGAAACTGTCCTATGTTTCTCGCTAGGCGAGAGAACATGCACTCATCCCTAGTCTGGAAATATGGAGAGATACACGTGCAGCGTGCATACTACAATGCCCTCTCAGTTCTCACAAGAACAATTGACTATGTGGCTGTTTCGTTTCTCCGCTGTTGGAGCTCAACGACTCGTCAGCTAATTTCTAGCTGAATTTCAGCCGAAGTGAACGCAGTGTTTACACAAAATTCCTCTTTTGGCGTCGTACAGAGCGTGGTGCTCCCTGTTCTGCATTTGACACTGTTTCAGAGGAGAGTCATTGAAGTTTGGGGTCTTGTGTCTCTTGTAAGAAACTGTCCCACACTTAGGTCCTTTTGTGCTTCACGTCTCAGCTTTTTCCAACCAATTGGAGCGTTTCATTCATTTCGAGGAAAATACCTCTGCCAATCGCAAATTGTGTACCTTCAAATTGCTTCGAAATTTTGGCACTTCTCTCCTTCCTAGTTCATTTCAGCGAATCGGACATTTTGTGCCCATTCCAGACAACTAAAAGTTACACGTGTACATCATGAGTATATCACGAGCATTTTATGTGATCAACTGTGTTTCCGGTCTACTGGTATCCATCTGAAAATTCACCAATGAAGTTTTCTAAAGCATTTCTCCGTAGTGCTCAGCACTGGGCTCCTACCTGCTCTCCTTGATGTGTCGCATCGTGCGTTCGTTGTCCCTGACGCCATGCGTGCCAATCTCTTTTTTAAAAGCATTCCATTGTACTCGGCCCGTGATGGCGCAGCTCACGTCTGTCCCCAAACTAAAACATTTCCTCCAGCAGCATTGTCACCTTTTGGTCATTGACATGCAGGATTTGGATTTGGTGTGTTAATACCGTCGAACTGAGTGTGATCCCTTTGCTTTGGCTACTGTATATTTTATTAGACAAATCTGCTCATTTTCACCAAAGTATGTCAAGTGGCATATTCACTTCTTGTTTTGACGTGTAAAGTGTCTCATGTGAGGTGTGAAATCGACATTCATTGAATCTGCAACCCTACAGTGTTCCGCTACTGTCCCACCAAAAATACGTCATTCTAGACATGGTTCGGCTCATGTGGACCACTTCCTGGACTAAATTAATATATTATAGCAACATTCAAATAGATAAATATCCTAAATATTCATCTACACTCAGATCATTTACATTAAATGTAAGTAATAATTAGTTCGTCAGTAAACAGTGTAAGGAGTGTGTCAGAACTCTCCATTACATTGCTTAAATATCACATTGAGCATCTAAAAAGATATAGCCAACTTAAGGCTATTCTTCACATTGTGTAGGCACTCACATATCGATAGTAACAATCTGAGGGCGAAACATGGGAGCGCGAATCTAAGCATCATTGTGAGATAAGTCAGTAGCGTTAGCTGAGAGCTCGAAGAGAAGATGTGTCAGGCTGCCGTTATGACGGTGATGGCAGACGTTACCACACTCAAGGCCTGATTCCATTTATATGGCCAGGAGGGATTTAGATGGCTTAACTACGCTTGAGGATCGAATTCAAGGTAAAATTCGCAAGAATAGCGTAAAGCGCAATTGCAGGGTTAGCCTCGTGATTGTTAGTCCGAGTTTGTAATAATCCCATGGATTGCTTGTCAGGTAAAGAAGCCTTTCCTCCAAATAAATATGCTGTGAAACTTCCTGGCAGATTAAAACTGTGTGCCGAACCGAGACTCTGGCGGAAATAAAGCTGTGAGGACGGGGCGTGAGTCGTGCTTGGGTAGCTCGGTTGGTAGAGCACTTGCCCACGAATGGCAAAGGTCCCGAGTTCGAGTCTCGGTCCGGCACACAGTTTTAATCTGCCAGGAAGTTTCATATCAGCGCACACTCCGCAGAGTGAAAAGCTCATTCTGGAAACATCCCCCAGGCTGTGGCTAAGCCATGTCTCCGCAATGTCCTTTCTTTCAGGGGTGCTAGTCCTGTATTGTTCGCCGGAGAGCTTCTGTAAAGTTTGGAAGGTAGGAGACGAGGTACTGGCGGAAATAAAGCTGTGAGAACGGAGCGTGAGTCGTACTTGGGTAGCTCAGTTGGTAGAGCACTTGCCCGCGAAAGGCAAACGTCCCGAGTTCGAGTCGCTGTTCGGCACACAGTTTTAATCTGCCAGGAAGTTTCATATCAGCGCACACTCCGCTGCAGAGTGAAAATCTCATTCTGGAAATATGCTGTGGTTATTAAACGTTAATGTGACTTTGAAACTGAAATAATTTGTTAATCTGGCACTCATCCACAATTGATATTTATAAAGTCATTATCAGGCATGTCGCCATTACTAATACACTCCTTATAACAGGCTAGCATTCTTGCACGAATTCGCTCGCGTTCGATGACTGCAGATTGTGCTTATATAGTGTTTAAACAATTACTTAGGCATGCTTGACAGAAGCATCTTTAGGTTCTCTTTTCAGTTGTGACCACTTTTACATTAAAGCTCTTGCCCATTGAAATAAAATCACTGGAGATACAGTAAATTGTTCATTAAATAAAATCCCAAGTATGTCAAAATATGAGGTATTGATGCTGTCTTCATTCGCTGTGTAAATGTGGAGAATACGAAGTTCTGACAAACATTAGCGTAATAAAATAGAGGTAAGTGACGTCATAAATCAATAAATAAAGTAGGTACAGATAAGTGACTTTGTGGGAAGACAGCTATAGGGCAATGTTATCATCTGAGGTATTGTATGCTGAAATCGCATGAAGCGATTAGAAGTTGTAATTCAGACCTTCATTGTGTAAATTTTTATTCACTGTGTGGTTTTAAAGGTATTAAAGTATTATTGTATCATTGAATGTGCCTCATTTTACTGCAGAATCAGTTGTATTTAGGTTGGCTTTAATATGTATCTGCAATTTATTGTCGAATTTCAGAGAACTGCAACTTGGCTATTTTTTAAGTTGTCTGACACTTCACCACTTCTTGGAGCATTATCATTTGCACAATGGACGTTCTAGTGACAGTTATCTAAATTCCTAGCGTTGGAATTTACCCGTTTCCAGCGACTAGCTAGTCTTTGTGTCTGGACTTGCCCGTACTGGTCACCTACTCGGAAGCCGGAAATGGCACAACGCGCCCTAAAACCTGGTCCCGCTAGCCTTCAGCCATACAACAAATTCATCTTACCTCGTACCGATATTGGGTACCGGCTAAATACGCTAAACGTTACAAAGCTAGGAGGTCAGGTCGAAATCCATGGTCTCCACACATGGAGCTGCAGACACGAATATCACTGGGGCCCAATGCTGTAGTTGACGGGAGGACCGAAGGGGCTGCAATGGGGAGGCACCCGTCGGTGAGATGGAGCCCACCTTTGCAACAGCGTTGTGGCTAACGCTGCCATTCAATTGATCAGAAGTCGCAGTAGAAATTTTCCAACAGGGAAAGGCGCAAGTTACTTTTATGATGAGTCAGCTGCTCTCAGCCGACATCCATCACAGACAACTGTCGTCCATTGTGACCATCACAAAAGCCGGCAGCCACACACGCCAAAGGAAAAGGCCTAAATGTAAGGCCTGGGAGGAAATTGTGACAGGCCATGGTGACCACAGGCATGGAACTCGGGGTGCAACAAATCCATGAGACCTCTTGGCTGGCACCCATTCAAACGTTCTACCGATCTGGCGTCGCCAAGTATGTATCCAGGAAACTCGATAACTTGTTGTAGAGTGTAGACTACTGATGTGTGCAGTCCATGACAGCTAGATTTATGTGGGCTCTGCATTACACTTTCCAAGGAATGAACGAAGTCTATTGGCTTATATTGGACCTGGAGAGAGCGTTAGTAATGCGCCGAAAATAATCGTTTGAAATAAATTTCTTTGATTGTACGGCTGTGGTAGTTCGTTTTCTTTACTTATACAATCAGCTGCTGTCTCGTCTCCAAGATAACGATGGACTTCTACGTAAGGGCACCTTGGCTATGTATGGAAAACTGGGCGACACATCGACCACCAACAACCACATTCTGCCCAGCTAATCAGTAGTGCACTCTGTGCCAAGGGTGCCGTGGGACTGGCCAAAGAGAGAACGGATGCAGCGACGCAGCCTGGTTCTATGCACTGGCCCCCAAGCCCACACCCAAAGTTGGATGCCGCGATCGATCGCCGGACAGTATACGTGACATCTCGCCAACGCCTCATATGAGTCACACCACACATGATGCATGCAGCAACTGGAGGAATATGCAAGGAAGACCTGTTGACAGCATTGCTCCTCCATTGCAAGCATGAAGACCCTCTGTACAACTCTGAATCGAGCATATAGGAGGAAAACACACGTCACGCCAGATCCACATCCGAAGACACGCGCTATGCCAACCCAACTGGCACTGAGACGATTTTCTAGAAATGCGCGTCAGCTGCCTTGGCTGTCGCGACTTCTTGTGCTGTCAGTGGAAAATCCGATAGGGTTTGCTGCAAGGTATGACGTCAAGTGAAAACGAGAGACTCCAGATCAGGCCTTACTGGTAGCCTCGACAGCCCATCAGCACTGGCAAGCTGGGCAGGGGAATGATAACAACTGTCATAGCAATAGTTACTGCGAAAGTAGGCTCACATCTGCGTTCGGTGGGTAGTCCTATCCAGCAGCTCTGAAAAAAGCCACATAAATAAACCAGGTGATTATGGTCGCTGATAAGGGAAACCTTGCCCAAACAGGAAGACGTGAAAACTCTTTAACTCCAGAAATAATAGCTAATAACTCCTTTTCTACCTGTGAATAATTGTACTGTACAAGAACATCGGAAAGCGTCTTTGATGTGTAAGCGTTTGGCTGTTCTGTCCCATCCGGTTTCGGATCGCACTAATGCTAATACTTGGACGTGTCAGAGACGAGAAGTGAAGGTTTATCCGTTGTAAAGGAAGACAGAAAGGGAGCAGATCACAGGCATTGTATAAAGGACTGGAAAACCGAATGACAATTAGCAGACCAGACAAACTTAACGCCCTTCTGGGAAAGCCAGTGAAGAAACCGGTAGATGCGCGTGGCCCAGGGAAAGAACTGTCGAGTAAGACACGTTATCATGTTATCAAAGTAGCTGATGCACCAGAGAATGTCCTGAAGCAACTGCTCCATTCGACACTGATAAATTGCAGACGCAGACGAGATTGCAAAAGGGAAGCGGTTAAATTGGTAAAGCCCAAAAGATGAGTTGAGGACCAAGAAAGTCCGAGGAACCGCATCCAACATCACCTAAAGACAGACGTAGTGCAAGTCTATGTGGGAAAGAAGCTGGTCCCCAACAACTTCCCCAACAACTCCGCCTATCGCAGAATTGGATGCGAATCCATGACACTTAGTGCAATGTCTTTCAGTTTAAAATCATCACAAGGGCATATGGCGCCATTGGGCTTCTGAGTCACCACCAAAGGACTTCTGACTTGAAGAAATAGGAGAAACGAGACCTTGGACCTGACAACGCTGCACTCGACATCTAACTTGTCGCGAATGACGAAGGGAGCAGGGTGGGGGCGATAGAATTAGGTATCACCGACCGCTTAACAGAAGCATGTACCTCGAAAACTACTTCCTGGCCCAAGGTATTCTCCAACAGCGGGCTGTTTAACCGCAGTAAGGAGTACAAATCGTTGAAATGAACAGCTTGAGACACTAGATGCACTTTATCAACTATCTGGAAGCCAAAACCAGAAAAAAGCTACACCCCAAATATTTTGCCTCAACGGGGAATTCGCTACTAACCATGTAAGTTGCCATTTCACTTTCTTATAATGTGCGGAGGTGAATTGCCCCAGTAAAGGAATGCACTATTTACTGTAAAATACAGCCTCACGTGGCGACCGTTGCAGCTCCAAGCAGTCCAAGAGCCTGCACGTCTCCAAATTAATGAGGCTGATTGTCACTCACGTTCGACCTGACATTCGATCAGTCTCCAACCCACTTCCAATGTTAGCATAATGCACCAGGATGACATCCACGGAGCGTCGGAGAAAGCCTCAAGGGGCAATGAGAACACAGGAGTGTCCGACTGTCACAAGTAGTTGCCAAACGGCCTGTCTCCCTCGGCATAACTGTAAGTAGGCTGTTTAGGTTTTTATATTGGTAACGCCACGTAGTGCTCTGTATGAAAATCATTGACTGTGCTGTGTGCAGTCTGAGGCTGGTCGGCATTGTCGCAATATTTGCTATTGTAGTGTTGGGCAGTTGGCTGTTAACAGCGCGTAGCGTTGCGCAGTTGGAGGTGAGCCGCCAGCAGTGGTGGATGTGGGGAGAGAGACGGCGGAGTTTTGAGAGCGGATCTGGACGTGTGTCCATCTGTTCACGGTATCCAGTATTACAAATTTACTGTCTCTGATGGACACACGTCCAGATCCGCTCTCAAAACTCCGCCGTCTCTCTCCCCACATCCACCACTGCTGGCGGCATCAGTTCACGGTATCCAGTATTACAAATTTACTGTCTCTGATGGACACACGTCCTAAGGTATATACATTGCTTGTTCTTTATCAAAATCTTTCATTTGCTAACTATGCCTATCAGTAGTTAGTGCCCTCAGTAGTTTGAATCTTTTATTTAGCTGGCAGTAGTGGCGCTCGCTGTATTGCAGTAGTTCGAGTAACGAAGATTTTTGTGAGGTAAGTGATTTGTGAAAGGTATAGGTTAATGTTAGTCAGGGCCATTCTTTTGTAGGGATTGTTGAAGGTCAGATTGCGTTGCGCTAAAAATATTGCGTGTCAATTTAGTGATGATCAGAATAACTAAAGTGAGAAATGTCTGAGTACGTTCAGTTCTGCTCAGCTGTTTGAAAATCAAATAATGTAAGAGGTTTATCTGCATAGTAATTCATTAAGTTTTCTAAGGGCACGTTTCATATGTCAGCCCTTAGCCGAGGATACCTCACTGGAATCTTCTGATTTTTTTTATCGATACGGGTGGGAATTATGACGCTGCGACTGACGCAAATCGACAGAGCTCTTCGCGGAAGAAGACAAGCAGCATTGCGACGCCACTGCACGAGTGTCTCCAATGGCTTGAACATACGGCGACTCCGTGAAAGGCGAGGCCACCTGTGGTATCCCTCGGTAAAGCGGCGGCTGTTTACCATGCACGTCTGCACTGAGACACCTGCCAATTATGAGAAAGTACATCCGTGGCCGCCGCCGTCAGCTCATGAGAGTCTACTATCAGGTCTACGTTGGCTAAGGAGTGGTCGGACAGAGTCAACGCTCGAGTATGAACCTCGGATCAGACGCTAACAGACAATCACTTAGCGAATTAGCGAGCTGCATAAGAGAAGCTAAACTTGGGACACTCAAAACAACACTTGCGCGAGAGGCCCTGCAACTTCCCAGCTTGTGGTGCTGGTTAAATTGCAACCATGCCACCACCACATCTGTTTGATGTCCGAAATACTGCTTCAACAACCAACAAAGCTTGTCAAAGGGGAGTTTCTCGGGCTCAGAGGAGGGCTTCAAATTCTGGACAACTTCGTATTTACTCGCGCTGGTGGGTAGTAATAAAGTGGTCAATCAACAGGATCGACTACACACCTTTCCTGGCACTGCGGCAAGAATAACCTGTCTTCGGTGGAGGACGAAAAATCACTTTTACTTTGTGCTTGCTTGATTTTCGTCCTCCACCGAAGACAGCAGCGTTCATGGGTTTCGTTGAAGATGATTTTATCTTGCGGAAGGCTGGAGTTTGTAAGATCACCTGCAAATATGGCCTCTCATACATCAGACATGCGATTATTTATAGTGCATGAGAGATGTACGGAACACCGCAGGTACACTCGCCTCGTATAGCCAAATAAATCGTCTGTGGCAGGACAATGTATTGACACAGGTCACCCTATGTTGCACGAAAACGTCGAAATTTTAGCGCCTTTCTGAGACTCGGTGGTGAAAGAGGCAATTGAAATTCCCTTGGTGCAGAATTTAATTAATAGCGATAGCGGCTTCAGCTTGGATAAATCACGGAATCCAGCGCTCTCTGTAATAAATTTACAAAGACGCCGCGGCGGTTCAGCTCAGTGATAAATCGACACCCTAGCGTGGGTGGAATGCATGGCCACAGATACAATTCACGCACATTGTACTTCTTTGCCGCCAAGCAAAGTCTCTGGTGCCAATGCGTCCATGGTCACAAGTGCGGTGGTGCGGGCCAAGAGTTTAAAAAGAGGGAGAGAGTGATGGAGTTCAGTCTTTTGGCTTACTCTGAAGACGTCTGAGCAACATACAGATGAAATATTAGGAGACGAAGGTGAATTTATGCAGCTGTACACCGGAAATATAATGGACGTTCATAGGACTTGTCCATTGTCCTGGAAATAACTTTATTTAAGCCAGTAATTCTTTGTCACTACCGCACGGAATTAGCCGAGACGGTCTGGGGAGCTGCAGTCATGGATCGTGAGCCTGGTCCCGGCGGAGATTCGAGTCCTCCCTCCGGCGTGGGTGTGTGTGTTTGTCCTTAGGATAATTTAGGTTAAGTAGTGTGTAAGCTTAGGGACTGATGACCTTAGCAGTTAAGTCCCATAAGATTTCACACACATTTGAACATTTCTTTTTCACTTTGTGAGACGACAGCGCAATCTGAGCCTCCCAGACTGGTATTCCACCTCTCATTTCAACTCCACATTAATATAAAACATACTCAAGTTCATGCGATTTTGGTTCCTTTGTAGTTTCCAAGTTGTTTTTATATCAATAAATGAGTGGCTACGAGGCTTGGATGTAATCGTTCTGTAGTAATCTCATTTCTTAATTTTATCATGCAATTAAATTCCAAAAGTACTTGTGTTACTCTGGGGTAGCTTTCTGGCCATCTTTCGATTCAATCGGCTCTGGCAAGTGACCGACGAAATGACACGAAGCAGGTGTGCGGTTAGATGCCGTGAAGTCGGTTTCATACATAACGTGAGCGGTCACGAGGGGTCTTGCGGGTGGCAGGACGGTCTTGTTTATACTCGGTCGCACCGGCAGTCCAGTATTTCTCTTAGATGATGTCATGGACAACGCAGAGGGGAGGAGCTAGGACATTAGCTTTCAGTTGTGGAGGCTGCACTAGCAGGTGCCAGTTAATGCCGATTTTGAGTCTTGTATGACCTGATGCATCTTCTCCGGACTCGGACGATCTTGTAAGCAACATAGAATAACATGATTTTATTTGGCTAAATTGTTATGGGAGTGGGAGCCTGATGCCGGCATGTCACAGGAGTTGTCTTTTTTTGGGCACGCTTTCTGCCCTAGGTGAGGGTGAATCTGACTGGCTCTTTCCTCTTGACGCATGAGTGGGAGCTTAAAAGTTATTGGAAATCATTTTGATTGGGATCTGCGTCTCGCGTCTGCCCAGCGATTGGTCTGTAGCGAGGTGAGGAAGCACTGCTCTGAGGCTAGGTGGAGAGTGGCAGTCTTGAAAGGGTTTCAATTTCGGGGAGGTGTTCTAGTAGAAGACAGACTTCATTTCACTTTATGGAAGGAAATTATAAGCAATGAGAGGCTGCCAAATTTCTCACATTTGCTCTAAGCATTACGGGAATCGGTTAACCTACAAACAAATTAATATCAACATCATCTTACTTTCTATACATTTGGCGTACTGGACATCGATCAGCGATGAAGAATTTAAAATAACATTGGTGCTCTTTCTCTGAGCGTGATTTGCACGGATTTCTATTGGGCCTTGTCTTTTTGCTGCTGAATGCATTTATGCCTTCACTGTTTTGTGCCTCAAATTTGCCCCTTCATATCCTATTATATTCTTTCCCTTATTTCAGTCACTAGATGACTAATTTTCCCTTGGCCTGTCAACAGTCTCTGGTTCACTAAGTTTATCCAGGCCCTGTCACTTTTCTATCTTAACTTTTTGCAATTTCTTTAGGTTTCATCTGCAGTTCATAGCCAATAAATTATGGTCACAACATACGTTTTCTCTTGGAAATGATTACAGTTTAAAATCTGGTTTATAAGTCTTGGTCTTATCATTACATATTCTGTCTCAACATTTCCAGTCCCTCACGCTTTCTTCTAATATATAATCTTCTTTCATGACTCTTCAACCAAGTGACTGTAGATATTAAATTGTGCTGTGTGCGAAAAAATATTAGGAGGCTACTCATTCATTTTTTTCTGGAGGCTATGTTCTCCTACCTTTCTCCCCTCTCCTCCTTTTCTTGCTACCGGAAAGCGCCTTATGAATGAGCCTTTAACTTGTTAGGCAGCTTAAGACAGAGAGGAACAAAACTAACTAGAAGACTATCAATGATAAAATCAACTACTGTTGTAAAGAAGATTTATTTCTGTAAAGGAAAGCACAACCCGGTTTCAGGACCTGTGTCCCTTCATAATCTTGACATCCATAGCTAATTTTATCATTGATGATGATATCAACAGTTGCAGATATCCCATCAATAGAAACGATTAACAAGAAGATCTTAACCTAGGTGAGCGTGGGACAGAATTTGTATGCAGTATCTCGCAGTTGGCACATTTAGCACGCAGTTTCTTTCTCGATTGTTTTTCAGCAACGAACCCTCAAGGGTATCACAGCATTCATATGTCAATTGTCTAGGTGTAAGTGCTAGAACAAACTGCTATTTTAAATATTACGTCACTTCAGGCCGGATTCGACTCTATAGACATCGCTAATTGTAATTTCATTTCATACTGGGAAGCTATAATAAAGCTTTAGAGATACTCACTTCATCCACTTATCTCCTGGGACAATCGCGCATCGGCTCTTGCATAACTCACTATGCTCTTCAACCATCATGAAATTTTCCTTTCTCCTAACGAATGGACAATATCCTGTATTTCATCGTGTAAACTGAGGTGACAAAAGTCGTGGGATAGCGATATGCACAGATGGAGGAAGTACCGCCTATATAAGGTATAGAAGCGCAGTGAAGTAGCGGGGCTGTCATTCACGTGGAAGAGTCTCCGATGTGATTGTGGTCCCACGACGGGCATTAACAGACCTTGAACGTGAAATGGTAGTTAGAGCTAGATGCATGGGACATTCCATTTCGGAAATCATGAAGAAACTGAATATTCGGCGAGCCATAGTGTCAAGAATGTACCGAGAGTAACAGATTACAGTTATTAACTCCCACCACGAACAGCGCAGTGGCCGATGGCTTTCACTTAACGGCCGAGAGAGCGGTTGTTGACAAGAGTTGTCAGTGCTAGCAGACAAGCAATACTACCTGAAATCACCACAGAAATTAGTTTGCGACGTACGACGAACGTATCCGTTAGGGCAATAAGTCGAAATTTGACGTTAATGGGGTATGGCAGAAGGCGACCGACACGAATGCCTTTGCTAACAGCACGACGTTTGCAGCTCCTATCCTGGGCCCGTGACCATAGCTATTGGGCGCTAGGCGACTGGTTACCGTGACCTGGTCCGATGAATTGCAGTTTCAGTTTATAAGAATTGACGGTAGGATTCGAGTGTGGTGCAGACCCCACGAAGCCATGGACCGAAGTTCTCAACAGGGCACAGTGCAAATTTTGTGTAGGTTCCGTAATAGTGTGGGTTGTGTTTACATAATTAGACTGTATTCTCTGATCCAGCTGCACCGGCCATTGACTACTTGGAGCCATTTGCAGTTATTCATGCTCTTCATGTTCACAAACAACAAGGGTATGGGTATGGATGACAATGTGCCATGTCACTAGGCGCAATTGCTCGTGCCTTGTTCGAAGAATAATATGGCCGAATCGAGCGAATGGCCTGGACATCCAGATCGCCAGACATGAATCCTATGGAACATTTATGGACATAATCGAGGAGTCAGTTCGTGCACAGAGTCCTGCACCGGCAACACTCTCACAATTATGGACGATGTAGAGGCAGTTGCCCAATATTTCTTCCAGGGACTGTCACGCTACGTCGAGTTGCTTCTGTACGCCGGGCTTGATATGAGTAGGTATCCCTTGAATTTTGCCACCTGAGTGTGTTTTTATCGTATCTCCATCATATATAGAGCCAATAAGCATATACTCCTGTACCTACTAATATTGGTGCCAAGTTTGATACCATCACCGTGATGTAGTGTAATCGTAGTTGGCTAGTGTTCTGTAGGTCGCCACTTCAAACCAAACGACCAGCATTTTTTTTATTATTTCGTATTGATTACTTCTGAAAGGTTCTTGAAATGTTTTATGTTTGTGTATTTGCAATATTCCATGGTTATATAAATACTAGCTCTCTGAAATATTCGATGTTTGTGTAACTAACTGCACTTACTGCCCAGGAGATCAGTTCTGCTCTGGCCGTACTTTGGTATCAGTCATAAATGTACTTTCTAAGTGTTATGAGCTCCATTGACAACCCTAGCTTCAGATTTGGACTTGATTATGGTTTCAACGTTACTTTACGATCGGTTTTTGTTTTTTGTCAGTCTTGGTTACAATAACGGGTTCATTACGTGTTAATAGTGAATCAACGCTATTCCTATATTCTTATTCATTAGCAGCAGTACAACTGCGTTACTCCAACTTGATTTTGTGTTGATAATCCCGTAATCATCTGACAAGAAATTCTGTTCTGCCTGCTACTACACTTCGTTAAGACCCATTATTATCTAACCGCATATTAATCATTTTTCTTTTCAAATTCCCTAACCTATACTCTCTGTTAATGCCTCAAACTGTCCACACTCTGACCATAAAAATCGCACTGTAAAACTGCATGCTCTCGGGTAAATTACGTCTGTAGTTTTTGTTTGACTTACTTTCAGCCATTCGCGGTAACAATATAGCATAGTTAGTCAATGTTAAAAAGCCATATTGATCAACCAGACTGTTTGTGGTGTCACCGCCAGACACCACACTTGCTAGGTGGTAGCTTTAAATCGGCCGCGGTCCATTAGTACATGTCGGATCCGCGTGTCGCCACTGTCAGGGATCGCAGACCGAGCGCCACCACAAGGCAGGTTTCGAGAGACTGACGAGCACTCGCCCCAGTTGTACGGACGACGTAGCTAGCGATGCACACTGACGAAGCCTCGCTCATTTGCTGAGCAGATAGTTAGAATAGCCTTCAGCTACGTCAATGGCTACGACCTAGCAAGGCGCCATTAGTAACATTGCATGTATCTATGGAGTCTCACTTATATCGTCAATAGCGATGTACCAAGGATGGATTAAAGTTAAGTATTCCAGAAGCTACGTACTTTTCTTTATAGCATTCATTACGTATCCTGTTACAGACCTATCTCTTGCCTGCGTGAACTAAACGCGTGCCTTTCGGCTACTTCCGTGGCGTGGCTGTCTTGCTACGCCACAACACTGTTGGTCTTACTACTGCTGGAAAGTTTCTGCCCGTCTCCACGAACTATATGTTAGTCGGGTCTCTGCTATGTGGTTGCTCCTAAAATGTGGCGACGTGTATCTTTGAAGACTGAGGACTCAAAAAAGTAAAGAAATAAAATAACCCTGAAGCACGCAACCACACCAGCGCAGCAAGGTCCATGGTTGATCCGAAACTAATTGTGTCAAATAGACTCCCTTTTTTACCCGGATGGATTTGTAGCACTGACACACTGCCAAAACCTTCAAAGACATTAACTTTATGTTGCCTACAAGCAAAGAAAAACAGAAACAAGTTCATCTGGTGACAGAAATTCCAGTTCATGAGAACCACGTTACACTCAGCGCGTCACCTAATCAAGCGCACTGAGAGCTCTTGCTCGAAATAGTGACGAACATTAATCTAGATTAGTACATACCGACATTGGCGGAAAATGAAATTATCTGAACAATGTTTCAGTAGCAGGCATATTCATATTCTTCTCATGACACTCGTGAGTAGTGTTCAAAAAATGGTTCAAATGGCTCTGAGCACTATGGGACTTAACTTCTGAGGTCAACAGTCCCCTAGAACTCAAAACTACTTAAACCTAGTTAACCTAAGGACATCACAGACATCCATGCCCCGCCCGAGGCAGCATGCGAACCTGCGACCGTAGCGGTAGCGCCGTTCCAGACTGTAGCGCCTAGAACCGCTCGGCCACACCGGCCGGCTTGTAGTGTTCAAGAATTGTGTTTGCTCTCCAGGTAAGTACAGGTAAGTACACCTGCTAGCATTGGTTAAGTGTTAATTACTATTGTATGAGTAAATTCAAGCCGGGCAATAAATCTGCTTCTAGTATTCTGTTAAATATAAGATGTTATTTTTAACCGGCACTGTCTGACTCATGCTTAATGTACGTTTGGTTAACTAACGCCAGAAGATTACAGTGAACGCTTTGGTTGTGTTTGCTCGTCCAAAGCCATTTCAGCTTACAACACACCATTTTAATTATCCATTTGTGACTCCTAATACACCATGCTTATATACTTAGGGCTCCTTAATAATTTACTGTTGTTCGTGTATTGTCCACCGCTAATCTGCGTTTTAGCTATTGATGTAGTAACTTCAGCAGTAAATGTTCTCACTGTACTCATGCGTACTGTCCCACCAGTATGAAAAAACACAGCTTTACTGCTTTGAAAGACTGCTATCACGAACAAGTTAAGAAACACTTTATGCACATGTTTCTTATAGTTTACTCTTCATAAAACATAGTATTCACATGGGTTCATGCAGTTTTAAAAAACATGTGATCATAACGTTCGTTGCCGAAACTGAAGGAAAATGACCAATTCAGTAACGCAGGTAAAGCGGTGGTAAGAAAACAATTTAGCGTTTTCGAGACACTTAAACAAGAAATAATTAGGCAACATGTAACAGAATGTAAAACAAATTAATGAACTATAAACCTGCAGTGAAAGCCGAGTTCATTATTTCATTTTTGAATTACAATGCACATTTGTAATAGGACGTGCCCAATTTAAAAACAGTAATGCTCTTAACGTTTCTTGGTGAGTCGAAAGTGTCAAATTAAGCCTCATCGTTATGCAGAAATGTCGTAAGGCATAAGATGGTGAGGTTATCTGCAAGTTAAATTGGTTTTGTCAGAGGATAATCATTAACTGAGGATGTCGAGCTGCTCGCTAAACAAGGAAGAATTACATCACAGTAAAAATATCTCTCTAAATCGGAAACATGGCAGTCAGGGACGAGGAAACGTCTTTCCTTAAATTCATACCAAAGAAAAGAAATTGTGGTCTCTTGCTATTATTCCTTCACGAGGGCAATTATTAATGTGCACGCTACTTCGCAATGATCTTAAAATTTGTGTTACTCTCGGAATGGTGAATCACGCCAACAATTTATTTCAAGCCAATTCTGCTTTATACATGCGAATTAAATTACGTGCTACTTATTTTAATGAGAGTGACGGTAATGTTTGCAATTACAGTAAAGGGTCTTGTCTGAGCAGATGCCGACGACGTATACGGTTAAACTTGTTACTGATAGTCTACTCCTCTCGAATAGCACCAAAGTGTCCGCCGATGTTGAGGTCTTTACCCGACGAACGGATTACCACCACATGTATAAAACAGCACTTACTACGAAAGACGCGACGAAGGTGTTTACAAATGACTAAATACTAAAAAAGGGGTCTATGACTGCGTTGATTATATTTTTACTTCATAACCTCCATTCCCATAGCAGAGAAAATATTGTCGATGAAAATTTCATTTACCACTGGGATCCTAACTGGCTAGAATGGATCGTGGGTTAGAGAACTCATTTATGAAGGCTTATTGCAACTGACCTAAAAATGTCGGAATCAATTCGCTCAGCGTAAATCTTCCCTGTTAGCTCTAACCAAATTCCACGAAACTACTATCTTACATTTCTTTGCGATCTCAGTCTCCGTTAGATAATTATTTCTCTAGACATTTGATGAGGTGAACTTCGAAGGACTGAAGAATGTTAGAAAAATAAAAGTTGGTAGAACATATTTCGAGACTGCCCGTTGGGTTAAAACAAAAGAGCACCGATAAACATAGGAACCTTACCTAAAATCCGTGTTTGCTCTCATTTCCTACAAGATGGCAGGTGTTAGTTGGACTTCTTCTCCTCTTGGCGGAGCAGGACAGAGGTTAGAGGTTCCGTTAACTTGTTACTGTGTGGTGAAGTACAACACAAGTCAGATCTTTGAGGTCTTATCATCTTTCCTATGACTGGTTTGCTGCAGCTTTGCCAGACTTTCCTTCCTGGGCCAGCCTCTTCAACTCAGATCACCACTTACAGGCTACATTATCTATCATTTGTTGGGTGTACTTCAGTCTCTGTCTCACTCTACAGGTTTCACCCTCTACGAAATCCCCTCGTCCCCCGCAACAAAATCCTCAACGTCTTAAGAAGTGTCCTACCATTGTAAATATTCTACTATATTGCACATATTCCTGCCATCACCGATGCTCCGGATGACTTCCTCATTTCCTTCCTTATCAGTTCATTTAATTTACAGCATCCTTCTGTACCACCTCATACCTTACGATTCTGTTCTTTTACGGTTTTCCCACAGTTAGTGACTCACTTCCACATAGTGCTATAGTACAGAAGTACACCAGAAGTTCTTCCCTCAAATTATATTGATATAAATAGGCTTTTCTTAGCCAGGAACGAATTCTTCGCCTGTTTTAGCCTGCTTCTCATAACCTCCTTCTTTGACCCGTTATGCGTTAGTTTGCTTCCCAACTAAACTAGTATCTTTTACATTCGTTACTCTCAATCCATTTTCTGTGTTCGTTTTACTGTGCATCCCAATAACCAGTTCCTGTCACTCTTTTTTATTTCCCCAGCAATGCTTTCAGCGAATTTTTTCCTACTATCACTTCACCTGAAGTTATAATACGTTCCCAGAAACTATCTTTTATTTCCGTCATTGCTTCTTCGACGTTAAGTTTGAAGAGTAAGCAAGGAAGACTGCAACCCTGCATTACATGATTTTTCTCCAGAGGTCTTCTCTCTTTATCTTCCATTCATAGTGTTCTTTTTTGCTTCTTGTACGCACTGCGTATTTCCCATTTTTTCTCATACTTAACACGTATATTTTAAGAAATTTACGTCTTCAGCCACATTATCTAGATCATCAAGTTCTCAGAATGTTTTTTTCTTCTACCGTATGTATGTCTTGACCCTATTATCAAGCGCAATGTCAGCTGTTTCTCCCTTACGATTTCCTCTCACCTACAGCAAACTGACACTCATTTAACAGATTCACAATTACCTTTTCCATTCTGCTGTGCAGCATCTTTTTACGTCTTTCTAGCAGTGTGGATGCATGAGCCATTACTCTTGTTGTCCAACCGTTCTCGCATTTATGTGCCGTTGCTATCTTCACTATTGCGTGGGTGAAACTTTTCTGAGAGTCCGATGATATATCTCTTGCACTATTATTTCTAAAACTAAAATGAATATCATTTTTCCAATGCTTCCTATGAATTTAGAAAATCCGACGAAATTACCTATCCTTTGTTAAGTCTGCACGCGAGGCCTCCGATGCTCTATTGAACCATAATACTGGATCCACAATGTCTTCCATCCAGACACCGATGCTACTGTTTTCAACAACAATAGTAATTAGGTGAAGGACGGTGAAATGAAGAGTAAGCGACAAGCGGTTGGATGTTCATACCCCGTTATAGATGGCGTTAATCGGAAGCTTGCCCAATCTGTAAAGCTCTATGGCCTACCTGACAACAGAGTACAACGCAGACGGTTGTCCACACGGTTCCACAACACGCACTGAAGAGCCAAAATAACTGGTACACTTGGCTAATGTCGTGTACGGCCCCCACGAGCAGGCAGAAGTGCCACATCACGAAGTCGCATGGACTCGACTAATGTCTGAAGTAGTCCTGGTGGGAATTGACACCATGAATCTTGCAGGGCTGTCCATAAATCCGTAAGAGTACGAGTGGGTGGAGTTATCTTCTGATCAGCACGTTGCAAAGCATCCCAGTTATGCTCAACGGTGTTCATGTCTGGACAGTTAGGTGGGCAGCGGAAGTGTTTAAACTCAGAAGAGTGTTTCTGGAGCCACTCTGTAGAAATTCTGAACGTATCGGTGCCGCACTGTCCCGCTGGAATTGTCCAAGTCCTCCAGAAAGTACAGTGGACGTGAATGGGTGCAAGGGAATAGATAGGATGCCTGAGTACGTGTCACCTCTAAGAGTCGTATCTAGACGTATCAGGGGCCACATATAATTCCAACTGCACTCGGATCACAACATTACAGAACCTCCACCAGCTTGAACAGTCCCCTGCTGACATGCAGGGTCCATGGATTCATGAGGTTATCTCCATAGCTGTACACGTCCATCTAATAGATACAATTTGGAACGAGACTCGTCCGACCAGGCAACATGTTTACAGTCAGAACACTCCAATGTCGGTGTTGACGGGCCCACGTGAGGCGTAAACCTTTGTGTCATGCAGTCATCGAGGGCACACGAGTGGGACTCCAGCCCCGAAAGCAATATCGATGATGTTTCGTTGAATGGTTCTCATGCTGATACTTTTTGATGGCCCAGCATTGAAATCGGCAGCAATTAACGGAAGGGTTTCACTTCCGCCACGTTGAACGATTCTCTTCAGTCATCATTGGTCCCAGTCTTGAAGGATCTTTTCTGGCTGTAGTGATAGCGGAGATCTGGTGCTTTACCGGACTCCTGATATTCTCGGTCCACTCGTGAAATGTTCGTACAGGAAAATCCCCACTTCATCGCTACCTCGGAGATGCTGTGTCCCATCGCTCATGCACCGACTATAATACCACGTTCAAACTCACGTAAATCTTCGTAAGCTGTCATTGTAGCAGTAGTAACCGATCTAACAACTGCGCCAGACACTTGCTGTCTCATATAGGAGTTGCCGACTTCAGCGCCGTATTTTGGCTGTTTACATATCTCTGTATTTGAATACGTATCCCTGTACCAGTTTCTTAGGCGCTTCACTGTGTGATCGCTACATGTCCCCACAGTGAGTCGATGACATCGTCAATTGTGGTTGCAGTGTTCGTTGGGGTCATCAAAATCGGACCATGAATCAATGGAAAATTTTTGCCTAAGAAAATGACTCACGTTTATTATTACACCAGGTCGATGGTGGCGTCCTGATATGTCGCCACACAGGGGAATGGCTACTCGAAACATGGACCGCACGCAGTCCGATGTGGCCAGTCTGTTGCTGTAACGAACATTCAGCTTGTCTTCCATGGGAACTATTGTTGTAATCGGTACACCATGACAGCTGTGGATTATGTGGCCTCCTACATCTCTTCATGCATGATGTCTTCCCTGACAATGAAGGCGTCTTGCAGCAGTTTAACTGTCTGTTTCATAAGGCCATAAGAAGTGTTACATTGGTTTGAGGCGCATAATAGTGAGTTCAAAGTGATTTTTGTCAATAAATTCGCCTGATCATAATCTGAAGGAACACGTCTTGGACTCTACTGGACATTAGTTCAAGACTCATGTACCACGGGTGGTGGTGGCGGTGGTGGTAGTGGTGACACTCATGGATGAATTCCTGTAAAAGTTGGTGTCAGAGCTGCACCTTTTTTAGACTGAAGTCAGCTGATGGTATACCTGCTTAAAGGAAGTCCCTCTAACTAACTGCTCACCTTCCAAGGATGTAATGTTTCCAAGTAGAGAAGGAATTAGCATATTTCATCTAAATATAAGAGTTATTAGAGATAAAGTTAGTGAACTGCTTATAGACGTTGACTCTGACATTGTTGGTATATAAGACGACCACTTAAATAATTTGACAATACAGAGGCTTCCTTTACCAGGCTGCAGATTAGCTGGCTGTGTCTGAAGGAGTTCCTTGTGGGGTGAGGGAGTGGCTGTGTACGTAAAAAGTAGTATTCCTTTTGAGTCAATAGACGTATCACGACACTGCACTGAACAGTTATTTGAATGTTGTGCAGCGGTAGTTAAATTTAGTGAAACTAAACTTCTAATTGTTGTTATTTATAGGTTCCCTAATTCCAACTTCAGACCATTTCTTCTCAAGCTAGGGAGGGTTCTTGATTCACTTTGTAGGAAGTATCAGAAACTAGTTACATTTGGTGATTACAATATAAATTTTGTATATGATGGTGCAAGAAAAAGGATGTTGGTAGGTCTCCAAAATTCAAGAGATCTGATGCAAACAGTTTTTTTCCAAGTAGGGTGCTGAGGAACAGTAGCACAGACATAGACTGTATTTTTATTAATTCTTCATTACTAGATGGGTATTCTGTTAGTAAAAGCGTGAATCGCCTTTCAGACCAAGATGCACAAGTTTTAACACTCAAACGCTTTTGTACACAAACCAATGTCATATTTAATTACAAACAGCAATAGAGAGTTTTTTAAACCTTGTCAAGGAACACGAGTGGCAGGATGTTTTTAGCGTAGATAACATAGATGATAAATACAGTGCTTTCCTTAACAAATTTCTCATGCTTTTTGAGAGTTGCTTTCCATTAGAATATTCTAAAAGGGGTACTAGCAGTAAAGGGCACCCCGGGTGGCTGACAAGTGCGATAAGGATATCATGTAGAACAAAGTGGGAATTATATCAATTGTTACGTGTAGTCAGAATCAAGCTACAGTTGCCCATTACGAACAGTATTGTAAGGTGCTTAAAAATGTTATTAGGAAGGCAAAGAGTATGTGGTATGCAAACAGAATAGCTTGTTCATTCTGAGATACAGTGTCCTAAAGTTAAATGAGCGCGGAAAAATCTGTAGTTAAGATACCAGAAATATTCAAGTATATATACTTGAGTATTTCTGGTATCTCAACTGCAGATTTTTCAACGCCCTTTTAACCTTAGGCCTCTGTATCTTACAATGAACAAAAACGGACTTGTACCACTATTGATATAAGCCCTTCATATATAGTTAAATGGCTACCCGGCCATTGGTCTTCGTCTGTGCGAGTGCGCATAGGGTGCTCGAACTCTTACGGGAATCGTCAACTTAAGTGGGCGCGAGTAACGAGTGGATGGGCAAAGTATCTATTAGGAATATTACGTATGTAGAATGTGGACAGTTGGGAATGTGGGTCTCATGGGAAGCATGCAAGGGATAAGTAGATGCAGTCGCGCTACTCATCTGTGTCCTCGGTGGCTCAGACGGATAAAGCGTTTGCAATGTAAGCAAGAGATCTCGGTTTCGAGTCCCAGTCGGGGCACACATTTTCAGGTATCCCCCTCAAGGTATGTCAGCAAAACCTCTCGGCAGCTGAGAGTTTCAATTAATAATCATTTATTCTAGAGAAGCTGCACGGTCATCAATGGTATCTGTTCATTCGAGAACAGTTACTATCTTCTGGGCAATGGCTGGGTAGCCATTTAACTATATATGACGATAGTAACTGTTCTCGAAAGAACAGATATGACCGTGCAGCTTCTCTAGAATAAATGATAGTTAACTGAATCCCTCAGCTGCCGACAGATGTTGTTGACATACCGTGATGGGGGCACTTGAAAATATGTGCCCCGACCGGGACTCGAACGCGGGATATCCTTCTTAGATGGCAGACGCTCTATCCATCTGAGCCACCGAGGACACAGATGAATAGTGCGACTGAAGGGACTTATCCCTTGCACGCTTCGCATGAGACCCACATTCCCAACTGTCCACAATCTGCATACGTAATGTTTCTAATAGATACTTTGCCCATCCACTCGTTACTCGTGCCCACTTAAGTTGACTGTTCCCGCAAGGGTTCGGGCAACCTGTGCCCACTTGCACAGATCAAGACCAATGGCCGGGTAGCCATTTAACTATATGTGAAGATAGCAAATGTTCTCGAATGGATAGATACCATTGATGACCGTGCAGCTTCTCAAGAATAAATGATAAGCGGCATAAGATTGTGATTGCTAGCACTACTGACTATAAATTACCGTTACATGTGGTGCGGTCATATTACGAAGCCGGCCGGTGTGGCCAAGCGGTTAAAGGTGCTTCAGTCTGGAACCGCGCGACCGCTACGGCCGCAGGTTCGAATCCTGCCTCGGGCATGGATGTGTGTGATGTCCTTAGGTTAGTTAGGTTTAAGTAGTTCTGAGTTCTAGGGGACTGATGACCTGAGAAGTTAAGTCCCATAGTGCTCAGAGCCATTTGAAAGCCATATTACGAAGCTATCCTGAACGTCATTGCGGGCTTCGCTGCTAGCGTCTGGGTTCATCGCCTTAGTCTAGGTAGATACAAAACAATACTGCGACGAATCCAGAGGAGCGTACTTCTAAGGCTCGCCGGTGTCTTCCGCACTACACCTGTAAAGTGTACGCTCGTGATATGTCCGATGTATATCGTGGTACGTTACAGGGCAGCGCTGTTTTGGTTGGCGCGTGAGCAATATTATTGTGTGTACGAGATCGCAGAGACGCCTATTACTGATAAAAGATATTTACGAGCTTGTAAGTTAGATGAATGGCAGTCTTATTAGTACGCAAGGAGCACTGCAAGGCGTTTTCGCAGTATATTCCCATGCACCAGCAAGAGGCTACAGCTGGACGACATAGCCCCTGCTCAAGGTACGGTGTACCTATTAACAGCTGACAGTCCACATATCAAACACCTGCTTAGAGTGGGATGTAGTAGCACACCAGTCTGCGAATGTGGAGATGAAGCTTCCAGAGATCTGCAATTGCGGACGGAGGTCAATGTGATAGCACATCGGATATCTAAGAGGTAACCGATTAACTTTTGGCCTATAAGATCAAGTGAACGCTCTGTGTTTCAGAATAACGTCAACAGGTCCCAAGAAGCGTTTCCTCGGTTACGGATTAAGATACGCATATATATATATATATATATATATATATATATATATATATATATATATATATATATATATATCACGATAGGCGCATATATACACTGAAGCGCCAAAGAAACTGGTATAGGCATACGTATTCAAATACAGAGGTATTTGAAAGGAAGAATAAGACGCTGTGGCCGGCAACACCTATATAACACAACAAGTGTCTGGCGCAGCTATTAGATCAGTTACTGCAGCTACAATGGCATGTTATCAAGATTTAAGTGAGTCTGAATGTGGTGTTACATGTCGGGGCATAGCCGATGGGATACAGCACGCCCGAGGTAGCGGTGAAATGAGATATATTCCCTGGGTGTATCGTAAATATCAGGAATCCGGTAAAACATAAAATCTCGAACGTTGCTGTGGCCGGAAAAATATCCTGCAAGAGCTGGAGCAACAACTGAAGAGAGCCGTTTAATGTGACACAAGTGCAACCATTCCGCAAGTTGCTGCAGGTTTCAGTGCTAGGCCATCAACAAGTTTCAGAGTGCGAAACATTCAACGAAACATCATCAATATGTGCTTTCGGAGCCAAAGGCCCACTCGTGTACCGTAGATAACTGCACGACACAAAGCTTTACGCCCCGCTTTGACCCGTCAGCACCGACATTGGGCTGTTGATGACTGGAAACATGTTGCCTGATCTGACGACTCTCGTTTCAAATTGTTTCTAGTAGATGGACGCTTAGGGTTATGGAGTAAAATTCATGAATCCATGGACCCTACATGTCAGCTGGGGACTGTTAAAGCTGGTGGAGGCTCTGTAATGGTGTGGGGCGTGTACAGCTGGAGTGATATGGGACCTCTGATACGTCTAGATATGACTCTGACAGGTGACACGTACGTAAGCATCCTGTCTGATCACCTGCATCCATTCACGTCCATTGTGCATTCCGACGGACTTGTCAATTCCAGTAGAACAATGTGACACCTCATACGTCCAGAACTGCTACAAAGTGGCTCCAGGAACACTCTTCTGAGTTTAAAAACTTCCGCTGCATACCAAAGTCCCCAGACATAAACATTATTGAGCATATCTGGGATGCCTTGCAATGTGCTGTTCACAAGAGATCTCCACCCCTTGTAGTCCACCCCTTGTAGAATTTATGGATAGCCCTGTAAGATTCATGTCATTTCCCTCCAGCACTACTTCAGACATTAGTTGAGTCCTTGCCACTTCGTCTTGCAACCTACGCTATGTTAGGCAGGTGTACCAGTTTCTTTGGCTCTTCGTTGTATATATGTATAGGTTTTCATAGACCCGAGGATTGCCAAGGGACGCATATACCAATGAGGATGACGCAGAATACTATAACAACAATAGATTTAGAAGCAGGTATAGTTGTAGTTAGGCGGCAATCCTTGAGTCCTTCCGAGGCTGCCAGAAACATATCTACTAATTTAAAATCGAAGTTATTCACCAGTAATTTTCGTTATTTCCCTATATTTTATTTTTTTAACACATAATAATTCTTCAATATTTTGTTTTATTTCAATATTAATATTAACAATGTTGCTGTTACATGATTTACTACTACATACATAATATAAATCATTGTATGTCACCATGATCAACGAATATGTACGGCCCGTTCCGAGTCTTCAGATAAGAATCTAAAATTCGTAGCTGTGAACTGAATTTAACTGAATTGAGAGGTGAAAGCTAGGAGGTTAAAACAAAAGCCTAAAACATCCGTGGCCCGCCGGTAATCGATCCCGTGGCTTCACGACTTCCAGGTAAGGGCTTTACCGCTTTACGACCTGGCACGACATGTATACATATAGTTCATCTACAGGTTTTGATGAGTGAGTTTGTGAGTAAATGTGTGACACATGGCCGTATTTTTTGGCTGCATTGACATAAAAGCTTAAATTTCGTGCTCCCAATGAACTATATACCTTAGTATTTGACATAAATTTCAGCCTGATACCTTTTACCCGTTCGTGGGACTATGGGATCTTAACAGCGAAAAGACAGACGAAAAACAAATAGCAAAAATATTTTTTTTCGTGATACAAAGACAAATTATCAGTTTTCGTGTCATTTCCTTTACTTGTACTTAGCACTGCTCCTCGTCACGTTTCATAATTCTGGGTCAACGAGAAGTATCCTTTACGTCTTGAGGAGTGAGGTTACGACTATCGAAAAACGTGACATAAAATCCGTATCTTTGGATTTTATAGACTTAGAAGCTTAAATTTTCCACTCGGTCAAGAGGCCGTAGATCTTACTATGTGACGTAATTTGCAACACGATACTTCCACCGTTTCCTTGGAAAGCAGTGTCTTAGGAGTCGGACAGACAAACAAACGGAAATAAAGTTATTCTATAAGGGTTCCTTTCTTATCGATTCAGGTACAGAACTCTGAAAAGAACGACGAAGTTATAAACTCCTAGCCAGTCTAGGTTGTATGTGAGAACAACCATCAAAGGCATGCATGCGTAATCTGCTTCCACCATACCAACCTCCGTACTCCGGCACAAGTCGGGCGGTGCACGTCGACGCCGTGGCGTGAGAGGAAGAAGAGATGCAGAAGTACCTGCCCGTACCTCCACTGCCAGTAACCGTTTCTCAGCTCATCAAGTTGACACTTCAGGGGGCAAACTCACTCTTAACTGTGCTACAGAAGCTGGGTTGTTGGTAACTTCTGATCTTACAGTACGACAATGTAAAGGGGCGCCTGCACTTTGTGGATGTCCAGAACCTAGTCTACACCCGTGTGAGAATGTGCAAGTGTTCCAGCACCGCTGCACAATTGATGCAGTACGACGAACTTGGGTGACGATTCTCCGAAATAATGATCCCGCCACTCGAAAGATTTCTATCTAATTTGTTCCGTCGGCTGTGGGAAGCACGAATGCGTCTCTGTGACATCGAGGTGACCGTTCGCTTTATGGCTATGCACAGCACCGAGCTTTACAGCAGCGGGAATAATTTTAAAGGGTAGAAACGAATGATTCTCTGGTGATATACGATAGCTCCGTCTGCTGGTGGACGAGTTTGAAATCATCACAAGGTCCACAATACAATAAGTGTCATATGCTGTCTTTAGATCGGAATCGACTTCGTCTTTCAAGATTTTCTGATTGTTTCCAACAGTGAGTACTAATCCGAAAACCCTAAACCATCCGCTTCCATTTCAAATGATGCTATAACCTGTAAAAAATTGGTACTAATACTCTTGCAGAATTGGAACGCCCGGTTAGAAAATGCCGACTACATAGAGACAAATTTTCCTTTCCGTCTTTTCTACCATAATCAGCACCAAATTGCAGGTACATTTGTCATGCCGTAATGTGAATATGCTTCCAGTCTTATTACTGAGAATCAGTATTATTCTGGGAAATAAAATATCACTATGATTTTACTCGCGACATAGTTGTGTTGGTAGCAGATGACAAGTGAGGACTTAAGAAGCTGCATACCATGAACTCAGTCTGCAGTATGACGGGCACAACATACGGGTTAAAGAGCGCCATGTGTGTAAACAAGTGTATTAAGTGTATCGAATATCTTTTATAATCTAAATGGAAGGTGTAGAGGTAAACTCCTTCCATCTTACAGACATCGTTTTCTGGACATTCCTAAATATTGCGTATATACACTGATGTCCAAAATTAAAGAAACAAACGGAAATCTTGCAAGGCTGCGTTTATTTTACCACAAAACAGTGTAAACGGATGAGAGTGTAGTAGAAACAATGTAAAGAACACAAGACGTAAACAGCTGCAATATGCATAACGGTAGACAAAAATATTCTTCGTTTTTTCCCACTTAACCGATTTTCACACACATTTCGACATATGATTAATGTGCTCAGCATGGGGTGTTACCAAATCTGGCTGCAATACAGGCCTTACAACGAAGGGGCACGCTGTGAGTGATGTCATCAATCTCATGTTGAGGAAATAACGCTCATTCTTCATGCAGAGCTGCTCGCAAGTCTTGGAGAGTTGTTGGTGGATGCTGAAGTGATGTAACCTGTCTCCCTAGCTCAGACGTACTCTCGTACAGGATTCAAATCTGAAGAACGAGCAGACGACGCCATACGTGCAGTATCTTCCATTTCCAAGTAAACGTCAACTACCTGTGCTCAAGAAGGGCGAGCATTATCGTCCATCAGTACGAAATCTCGGTCCACACCACTTCGCAACGACCAGACATGAGGTCCCAAGATCTCGTCGCGATATCTTACAGCAGTTAAACGTTGCTGATTCACACGTACAATTTGATCAAGAGGTGTTCGAGTGGTCAACATAATTCCTGTCCACATCATTAAGGATCCTCCTTGGTATCAGTCTTTTTCCACAATGTTTCTATTCCGAAATCGAGTTCCACGTTCCCTCGAGATGCGAGAATCACTCTTCAGACCAAATTGGACTCATCTCTGATAAAAACCACTATTCGACTGTCCAGGTGGCGTGTTGACGACTCCATTCTAGACGTTCCATTCTGTGAAGACGCATCAGGAGTACACATACAGAAGGTCTCCGACAGTAAGGCTACTCTGCCGAAGACTTCTGTACACCGTCAGGCCTCGAAACGTCCAGAGGATGCTGCGAGGTCAGATGCCAGCTGCCGTGCAGTACTAAGACGGTACCGTCGTACCCTTACTTCCAAGTAACGGTCCTCTCTTTTTGATATCACACGAGGCCGGCCCTGCCCTGGTCTTTGGCATACCGTTTCGACCTCTATAAATTCTCATCACATCCTAGAAACAACCGAACGATTCACATTAAGCCTTCAGGCCACATTAGTTTGCGATTGTCCTGCCTCCATTCTTCTTATGGCCCTCCACCACAGTCTGGTAGGCGTCTCCTTTGTCCCACAATGCACTGTCTGTGACTGTATGCACAGCTGTTGTGGATGTGGGAGTACCCTGGACACACTACCCCGTTTGATAGGTGCCCTGACGTCATCGTTGACGTGATTGTACATTGACCGGAATGCCGTCTTCCGTGAAGAACACTATTGTACGGACTTGTGTTGACATTTTGCATGATTACACCGTGAATTAGAAACAGTGGGGGAAATAGCGGTTTGTTGCTTTAATTTTGGACACCAGTGTATTTTTGGAACACATGTCCACTGTTTCACGCCAAATCACGAGAAACAAAGAAAGCTATTAAATTTATAACTTGAAACTAACTACATAGTGACCAGCCATCTAAGCTGTTATTCTCCGCCGGCCGCGGTGGTCTAGCGGTTCAGGCGCTCAGTCCGGAACCGCGCGACTGCTACGGTCGCAGGTTCGAATCCTGCCTCGGGCATGGATGTGTGTGATGTCCTTAGGTTAGTTAGGTTTAAGTAGTTCTAAGTTCTAGGGGACTGATGACCAGAGATGTTAAGTCCCATAGTGCTCAGAGCCATTTTTTTTTATTCTCCAATAGTTATTGCACATCTGCAAAAAGAAATCATGTAATAATTCATCGTAATGAACGGCGTGAGTGTCTATCTATGTGGGTACATGTGGGTAGCTGTCACAACATTTTAATCTGCCACAATAATTAGCCATGATAATTTCAAATTGAATTAAGCATCTAATTTAAAAGCTTTGTTAGTTACTTCGAAATATACCCAACATACGACTTAACGTAGTATTTTGTAATGAAACTATTTGCATACATAAGGAATGATAAAGCTAGACAGCAGCTCATTACGTCGCAGGACAAGTGCATGTTTGTCAGTTTTTAACTCCTTACGGCAAAAGATAAAGATCTCCACGTCAATATATTTGTGCTGTCGACAGATATCAAACGTAATAAGGTACTTTTATAAATAAACAATAGCATCCAAGTCTCAGTATTTCAGAAAATTCGGAGCATACAGTATAAAGGCCAGACAACCGTTCCCTAAATATTTGTTATTAATAGCTTAGATGACTCACCGGGTACACATAAGTAATTCCGCGCCGCTGCTGCTTCTCAAATGTTGTCCTAGGTGTCGCCTCATAGTACTAGAGGGGATCCAGCGATCGATGGTGATTGATTTCTGGGTGCAGGACCCGGCCGCTGGCCCTTATTCAGATGACAATAACTAGAGTGCCACACATTGTCCTCCTCCCCCTATCCTCCTCCTGGGTGTGACTTTACGTAGGCAGGCAGCTCCTCACGCGACGCGACGTGGGGGTCCCCCGACGCGCTGCGCCGTATCAGCGAGTGACAGCCGTGACAGTTAAAGCCGGGGCGTTATTTACCCAGAGGGCGCGCAGGCGGCGCCGGCCGCATGCGGATGGCCAGGGGATCCCCCGACACGCGTCACTGGCGGCCAGCGGCGGCAGCGGGGATCCCCCGTCCCAGGGACAGCTCGCTTTGTGTGTCCACACCAGTGTCACGCCAGCGCACCAGGCGACAATGGCGTCGGGCGCTGCGGTGCGATTAAATATTGACCGATGACGCTGTCAGCATGTCGAGTTTCTTTGTAGCTTTCTGCTGATAAATTACTTGAGTTACGAAACTTACTGACACCTTTGAGCCTCGTATCAAACCTTGGCATTTACCGGGCATCTCTCCGTGCATTCCGTCAGCAAATAGTACACTACAGTACAAAGATCATTTTGACAAAATTCGTTTCCCGAATTTGAGTCCGAAAGGCAGATCTAGAAATAACATACTCCGGTAAACTCTTCTATACACATTCTCCATTGGATGCCTGTCAGTAAGCTACGCAAGAAAGATTTTTATGGTACTGTATCTGGAAAGCGAGAGAGAGAAGTAAAATAGCACGCTTGGCTACCACACTGTGCTGTATTACCGCTCTTGTTGTATTCTAACAAAACGAACCTTGTTTCTGCTGATAGAGAATATAGGCTCAAAAGTTTGGACTGACCGACATTTTTAATTTATAATTTTTTTTTTCAATCATCGCTCCTCTCACACTTGGCAAGGGTATTTTGATGTGAAGTATATTAAGTAGATCTGCCTGTAGCTCGCTGCGGAAGTCATTTCTAAGAGCGAAGTACGCTAGGGCATACCACCTTTGACTGGACCATGCCCACTAAACCACTGCGATGTTTAATTTTCCGGTTGAGAACAGCTTTATAAGTCATTCAACCACTATTTTGCAGATAACAATAACATACAGGCATAGTGTTGTTATTAACATAAATGCATTCACAATATTTAAATTATTTATAATTTCTATTATTATGACATTAATATTTCCCTCGTATTTGATGAAATCGTATTGCATCCTGCGTTCACTGACGGGATTACACAGTAGTTACTTATTTAGTCTGGGTGAAGGAAAGATCTTGCCGTAGCTCTGTAAGCAGTGTTCGAATGACGAAACGGAGATACATTCTATGTAGTCAGAGAATAACATCCAGATTATTTCAATTGCTCCCAATGTATATACGCAAAACGACAAATGGGACCTCGGCGATGTGTCTCAAACTGAAATCAGACAAAATAGCCAATATTTTATGACAATAAAGAGCTATAGTCCTACGGGTAGTTCTAACCAGGAATGGGGTACACTTGGTGACGTAGTGTACTAACGAAGTTTCTTAAGTGAAGAACAGTGACGCAGCGGAACCGACACAACTAAACGTAATTTCAGGGGTACACCAAGGGAGTGCTATAGTGACGTTACTTCTTACAATAGACAGGGACTGGACAACAATACGGAAACCCTGGGAGAAATACAGGCTTCAACACAAATGCTGATGCTAGCCAAGGGCCGACCGCTGTGACAGAGTGGTTCTAGGCGCTTCAGTCCGGAACCGTGCTGCTGTAACGGTCGCAAGTTCGAATCCTGCCTCGGCCATGGACGTGTGATGTCCTTAGGTTAGTTAGGTTTAAGTAGTTCTAAGTCTAGGGGACTGATGACCTCAGATGTTAAGACTCATAGTGCTTAGAGCCATTTGAACAATTTTTTTTTGCTAGCGAAGTCTGCAGGTTGCGCTGCTCTATTTGACCACGACGGCATCTGTTCCACGTTCACAAAACGTTGTCAGTGTCAGTCGTGATCAGAAGTGTACTGTTTAGTTGTAGGAGCATTTTGTCGGAGCTGAGTGAGTTCGAACGTGAGCAGATGGCTGCTGCTCATATAGTGGTTGCCTCCACAATGAAGGTAGCCGAAGTGTTTGGTGTTTCAAGAGACACCTCGTCAAAGATTTACAAAGCATACATGGAAAGCGGAAAAAAATCAGAGCCTTGTGATTCTCGCGTTTTTGCCGTTCATAACTTGGCGTCTTGTAATAGTGGTAGCGGCATCTCGTTTCTTTCTTGTGTTAAAGGCGCCACTGAGTTTACTAGTATTGTTTGCCCGTGAGTGGCAGCAGCAGTGGTTATCGGTAGTACTGTGGTACTATCGTCGGTGCGACCGCTTGTACTTCCAGGTCGTCGTGTGTGTCAGGCAGTTCGGCTTCGGACAGAGCGGCGAGGAGGTCCGTAGCGTGCGGGCAGGGCAGGACTGCTGTTGGATCGAGGGGCTGTAGCCAGCGAGAGAAACCAGTATGTTTGAAGCTGAGTGCTACTTATCCAGTAGCGAAATCTCCACTGTTTGAGATTTCGCTGTTGTTTGCATGTTGCTGTTCCCAGGGTCAGTGAGACCAACTGCAACAAGTGGAGTCTGTCAGGTGGGCAGAACCTATTAGCCGCCTTCTACTGCTTGATATTAGTTTGAACTTGATGTTGTTATTGGTGAAGTGCAACCAGCGGTATCTTACTGCCTAGTGGCCGCTAACGCCCCAGTTACCTGCCCTGGGGTTAGCGTAATTTGCGGCAGTGTGCTTTTCCTCGTCTTGCCGATGCTGTCAGGCATGGCGTGTAATTTGACAGCATTCCTTGATTGGGGTATGGATAATAGTGTTCCTTGTCTACCTTGGTTATAGTGTTTCTTTCTGCCTTTTGCTGCTTTAAACACTTGATTCTGGAGACGTAGTGCTGTCTGTCACTTTGCCCTCAACTGAATTAGTCCATCGTTGTACTCGTTATCTGACGTTAGGTGGATTTGGTAGGAGGGTTGATCGGAGTTTAAAGCGTCTCTAGTTTGAGTTGCCCTCCTAATGTGAACATTACTCTTGGCTGCCAGTCTCACGGCTTACACAGCTGTAGTGACCTTCCTCAGGACGATCCGTGGAGCACTGTCTGTGGATCACTCCATCTTACTTGGTCAAGTTGTCGTAATTGTTTAAAATTTACCTTAACGTTTTAACGTGTAATTGCCTTCCTCACTTGTAATTCAGGCCTTCAGCTGTTAATTGTTTGTAATATTGCTTGTGGCCCTCAGCCGACAAACAATTTTCAATTCTGTCTTAATAAGGCCTTCAGCCGTCACTATAGCCTGTTACAGTTTATTGAGATTGTTTTAAAAGGTTTTAGTATTTTTAACGTGTAATGGCCTACCTTGTTTGTAATTCAGTCCTTCAGCCGTTGTGTATTTCCGAAACTGCTTTCCCACAAATAATCTTGAATTCTTTCTTAATCAGGCCTTAAGCTATTAATTGTTTGCAACATTGCTTGTGGCTTTCAGCCGTCAAATAATTTTTAAATTCTGTCTTAATAAGGCCTTCAGCCGTCACTGTAACCTTTTACAGTTTATTGAGATTAAAAAGGTTTTAGTATTTTTAACGTGTAATTACGGTCCTCACTTATAATTCAGGCCTTCAACCGTTGAGTATTCTGAAATTGCTCTAGGCGCGCAGTCCGGAACCGCGCGACTGCTACGGTCGCAGGTTCGAATCCTGCCTCGGGCATGGATGTGTGTGATGTCCTTAGGTTAGTTAGGTTTAAGTAGTTCTAAGTTCTAGGGGACTGATGACCACAGTAGTTAAGTCCCATAGTGCTCAGAGCCATTTGAACCATTTTTTAAATTGCTTGTGGCCTTCAGCTGACGAACAATTTTGATTTTTTTCTTAGTAAGGCCTTCAGCCATCAGTGTAGTAAATTCCTTTAAAATGATTGTTAAAAAAATTTCCTCAAATAAAGTGCATGTGTTTACTGTAGCCAATGGTAGCTGATTACTGCTCCATCCACAATCGTTGCCTTATCCTGCCTCTCACTGACTACCAGGTCTCAAAATCATCCGCTGTCACAAAGTGGACAAGAGCGTGTGTTGAGTGGCCGTAACAGACGGCTATTGAAGGAGATTGTGAGAAAAAAATGAAAAGACGACAGCTGCAAAAATCACTGCAGAACTGAATGTCGCACTCGCGAACCCTGTCAGTACCAAAACAACACGAAGAGAGCTGCATAAGCAGGGAGTAGCAACGCGATGTGGAGTTCCAGAACCACTCATAGGTGATTCAAATGGCCATACCCGTAAATCGTACTTCTGAAGCCATGAAACCCGTACTATTCAGCAATGGATGAGCCTTGTTTGACACTGTTTTCAAATTCTGTCAGACTTCAGGTCCCAAGAAAGAAAAGTGGCGGTAGGTCGATGATGATTTCGGCTGCTATATTGTGGTACTGGACAGGCTCCGTGGTTACTCTGCAAGGTCGCATTACTGTCAAGTACTATGTGACAATTTTGGCTAATCAGGTATATCCCAAAGAATAGTGTTTGTTGCTGAACGGTGATGCTGTGTTCTAAGACGAGCGCTCCCCTGTTCACATAGCTCGAATCGTACAGGTCTGGTTTTGTGGGCAGGAAGATTACTAGTCGTATCTTCCTGGCCACGGGTCATAATAGTATTGAGCCTTTGAGATTTACTTTGGACAGAAATGAGTGTGATCGCTATCCACCTCCATGATCGTTACATGAATTTGGCAATGTTTTTCAGGAAGAATGGTATAAATTCCCTTCAAAACCAAACAGGCCTGTATTTATCCGCATCGAGACGACAGCAAGTTTTTTGATGCCATCGCTCGTCCTGCACAGTGTGAGGCATGATAATGTGTTGAGTTTTTTTTTAAGGGAACATAAATCCACTTGCTGCTTTACTAGCAAAGCGCAGTTTTTTCTATTTTTTTTTCTCTCTTCAGGTCTTAGGCAGAGCTCCTTCTGTGGCGAAATAAGCGCTCGTCATTTGACACAGAGGTGAGCGAGTGTGTCGGGACTGAACGCCAGTTCACTGCTACTAGCGCCACGTCTTCATAACCCGCCTCTGCGTAGCATACAAAGTATTGCGCCATAATCTAACAATGAAATTATAAATTGAAATATCTTTCCCAAATTTTGGCAATATATGCTTCAGTCTATTAATGTTAAAATTGTTAAATCTCAGAATGATCAGATTATCATGTTTCAATAAATACATTGTTTTAAGAAAGAATCAACTGGAGGTAAATAATAAAGCTAGAAAGCCAAAAATTTTTCACAATGTGCAAATGTATGTCATAATCAACTGTTACAATTCTCAACTTGAACGGAGAAATATTTTGGTCAAAATCGGCGTTTTTACAAAAAATTGAAGGCGCTAAATATTCTCAGGAAGATAAAAATTCGTATGATGCTTCAGTTTGATTTCAAAACATTAAATATATGACCCCATTAAGCTACCTCTAATAGTTTTCAAATAATTTACTGAAAACTAAGTTTGGAACAATAACGTCCTTATTTGTAATAGATTAAGTATCATTTATATTAATAATAGAAAATTCTGATTACGGCACTTGATTACATCCATTAAATAATAAAGCTATAACAAGTATCAAGACTTTAATTTAAATAAAATAAATACAAGGTGACTTAAAGATGTAGTTCAGAGGCCATTTTCTACTGTCGGTTCCGTTCTAAAACTTCTAACCGAAAAAGTTTAAATGCAGTAGAGCTAAAAGTTTTTGAGTAACTGAAGCCAGCTCAACTTCTTTATACAAAAATTATGAAGACTGTAAATGGATCCATTACGGAGTTGTTAAATAGTACATCTTCGAGAAAGTGGCCATTTAGGTGCTACTACATGGACATAAACGGTTGACAGCAGATGTTCCAGTCGGCCATCCGCTTCGCCAATATATTAATACGGCCAGAGAGGCAATATGGGGCATAACTTCGCATCGAACTATCACTCTGTCCGCGTCAGTCAAACGCCAGTTTACGCTCTGTCTCGGATAACGTCACAGCTAGCGCTGCTACTAAACACGTTTTCGGTACAAATATGAAGAGAGCTCGCGAGGACTGTACACCGCTCTGGATCACTTGTATTTCACGGAAGTAACTGTTTGTGTGCCGCCCGTAATGTTGACAAAACCGTGTGGCAAGTGGTGAGGTTATTCTTCACTTCTGTGGCGAGCAATTAACTTTGAGGATTAGAAGTCAGGGCGAAAGACCATTCAATTGGAACGTACCCTAGATGTCGATCGGCCGTTGTGACCGAGCGATACTAGGCGCTTCAGTCCGGAACCGCGCTGCTGCTACGGTCGCAGGTTCGAATCCTGCTTCGGGCATGGATGTGTGTGATGTCCTTAGGTTAGTTAGGTTTAAGTAGTTGGGGTCTGATAACATCAGATGTTATGTCCCATAGTGCTTAGAGCCATTTGAACCTAGATGTCGCCTCTGAACTGCTCATAGTGCTGTTCACGATAGGGACATTGTTATTGTGAGGAATATTGCTACATTTACTGAATATATGAATCAGTAAGAACTCGAAATTTTTATTTATTATCGTAGTTCCTGGTCCCACTGAGTAAAGAGACATAGAAACATTTATTTCAGTGACAACAAGAAGAACGTGGACTTACAGAATTGAAATTATGTTCTGTATATTTTCCATCGCTTTCCGGCTAACGGAAAAAATAGTTTTATGGCTCTTGTAAAAGACGGGGACGAGTTCATTATAAAACATTTTCCCTCCGCCCCACACTTCTCAAGGCTGATAGCCAAACAGGATTAGCCCCGTAGCATCGCCGACTGTACGTCTCTCCATTACGTTATAGACATATCACCGATACGATTCCCTTTACCACCTTCTAATAAGTAGTAAAAACAGAATTGAACTTGATAACCAAATCTCATTAACAGTACCACTACGTTAAAATCTCAACTGGCCTTGACATTGTCCATACAGTCTGGACGACGTCACATGAAAGACATCTACTCACTTCTGCTCCCAGATGTCTTCTGTTCACCAAACCTCATACGCCTTCCCGGGATTAGGAGTGCAAACCCATCCCCTCGTCCTACGTTTTCTTTAGATAATACGTTGTTCGTTAGAGGATACATCACATCTACAAATCGTGACATGCGTATACACTGCCAATTCCGCTACAACCAAACTTTATTCCTCTCACAGACAACAATAGAGCTAAAAACTTATGCAATACATAATCACTACTTAAGGTTTTTCTCAAATAACCTTTGTTGCTCATATACTTAATATGATAAGACTTAACACATTAGTGTCGCTAAGTGGACTCTGCCTTCCTCTACATACACTAAGTCCACTGCTTAAATCTTCAGCCTCTTGTTCGTAACAAACAATTTTCACGACTTCGTTATAGTGTCATATACCTTCGTATATCCACTCCGAAATAGAATTTTTTTAAGGTACCTTAAACTTAACCTGAGGTGCAAGGCTGTGTTTGTTTAGTTACTTCAGATTGAAGTACAGGCAGTTCCGCTGTATCCTACATTTGTTTACCAGTTCTTTACTCTCCTCATATAATTGTCAATAAACTCGGACAATTCTGTTTTATTTTAGAATTCTTTAGTCTTCAATCGAATACTTCTGTTTGATTTGCCTGAATCATAAGTTGTATCGAATTTAATTCGACCCCAACCTCTCTCCTGACTTCCGGGATTTGGTTCTGAAGGCCAGGTCTTAAAATTACATAGATTGGTTTATGATTTACTAATTTAGAAATTTTAGATTCCATAATGATTCACAATTCCCTGCCATCAAGTCTCAGCTCGTTAATGCTACATTTCAAATTTGACTTTAATAGACTGATACCAGATTCAAACTTGGATGCCATTCTTCTCAACGAATTTTCAGTTTAGCATCTAACTTATAATTCTAATTTACTGTCCAATCCTTTGAATCCCAAATTAGTAAAAAAAGTCAGGATAGGAAAATATCTCATTTATTAAAATGGTCGGTTTCGGCACTTTTAATTGGCCATCTTCAGATTATGAGCACCATTTGTCTGGACCTGTACCGTTGTGTCCACAAGCAGCTGTTCACCACCCCACCAGGTTCAGCCATATGGTGCTCTTATACTGCCATTTTAATAAATGAAATATTCTCCCATCTTCACTGCTTTTACTAACTGATTTTCAAGAACAGATGGCTGTTGCCGCCTTACAATGTTGATTAAAATTATGATTCTCTGAAGATATTTCAAAGTGCGCCAGCAATCTCGTAGCCCTCTCGTTTGGTCACTTCTCTTACTGAATACCGGTTCCTCTTTTCTGGAGTCCACTGAATTCTTATCTGTTAAGTGTACTTCACTCCCGCTTTCCACAATCTCTAAGCGGCTCACACAACTGTCAAGCTCTCCATACCTTAGAGTTAATTCTCTTTTCTAGTCTACTACTGCTCCCGTGGACCCAGTGCCACCAGTTTCAAGAACTCTGGCGCTTGCTATCATTTCGTCGTGTCTCCATTCACAGAAAAGCTCAGCCCAGACTTCTGCAATGTCATCTTCTTAACCTTTGTCCTTCTCCGTTATGTCGTAATGTATCGCCAGGTAGTATGACAATACTTACATTACACTGAGCCGCACCCGGTCCCATGTCAGTGGCGATGAGGTCTGCCGACGGTGCTCGCTGGGATGCCGAAGGATCCGCAGAGGGTCGAGCTGCGACCAGCCTCTCTCGGTGACTACTCGCATCGGTGGCCCGCACAATGTTCCTCAAGCGGCCGATGACTGTAACTACCCGCGACAGCTGCTCCCACCTCAGACGTTCAGCACTGACTGTGACTAAATTAATCTCCGTCGCATGGCACTATGGTGAGTAGCGACTCGGATATACACTCCTGGAAATGGAAAAAAGAACACGTTGACACCGGTGTGTCAGACCCGCCATACTTGCTCCGGACACTGCGAGAGGGCTGTACAAGCAATGATCACACGCACGGCACAGCGGACACACCAGTAACCGCGGTGTTGGCAGTCGAATGGCGCTAGCTGCGCAGCATTTGTGCACCGCCGCCGTCAGTGTCAGCCAGTTTGCCGTGGCATACGGAGCTCCATCGTAGTCTTTAACACTGGTAGCATGCCGCGACAGCGTGGACGTGAACTGTATGTGCAGTTGACGGACTTTGAGCGAGGGCGTATAGTGGGCATGCGGGAGGCCGGGTGGACGTACCGCCGAATTGCTCAATACGTGGGGCGTGAGGTCTCCACAGTACATCGATGTTGTCGCCAGTGGTCGGCGGAAGGTGCACGTGCCCGTCGACCTGGGACCGGACCGCAGCGACGCACGGATGCACGCCACGACCGTAGGATCCTACGCAGTGCCGTAGGGGACCGCACCGCCACTTCCCAGCAAATTAGGGACACTGTTGCTCCTGGGCTATCGGCGAGGACCATTCGCAACCGTCTCCATGAAGCTGGGCTACGATCCCGCACACCGTTAGGCCGTCTTCCGCTCACGCCCCAACATCGTGCAGCCCGCCTCCAGTGGTGTCGCGACAGGCGTGAATGGAGGGACGAATGGAGACGTGTCGTCTTCAGCGATGAGAGTCGCTTCTGCCTTGGTGCCAATGATGGTCGTATGCGTGTTTGGCGCCGTGCAGGTGAGCGCCACAATCAGGACTGCATACGACCGAGGCACACAGGGCCAACACCCGGCATCATGGTGTGGGGAGCGATCTCCTACACTGGCCGTACACCACTGGTGATCGTCGAGGGGACACTGAATAGTGCACGGTACATCCAAACCGTCATCGAACCCATCGTTCTACCATTCCTAGACCGGCAAGGGAACTTGCTGTTCCAACAGGACAATGCACGTCCGCATGTATCCCGTGCCACCGAACGTGCTCTAGAAGGTGTAAGTCAACTACCCTGGCCAGCAAGATCTCCGGATCTGTCCCCCATTGAGCATGTTTGGGACTGGATGAAGCGTCGTCTCACGCGGTCTGCACGTCCAGCACGAACGCTGGTCCAACTGAGGCGCCAGGTGGAAATGGCATGGCAAGTCGTTCCACAGGACTACATCCAGCATCTCTACGATCGTCTCCATGGGAGAATAGCAGCCTGCATTGCTGCGAAAGGTGGATATACACTGTACTAGTGCCGACATTGTGCATGCTCTGTTGCCTGTGTCTATGTGCCTGTGGTTCTGTCAGTGTGATCATGTGATGTATCTGACCCCAGGAATGTGTCAATAAAGTTTCCCGTTCCTGGGACAATGAATTCACGGTGTTCTTATTTCAGTTTCCAGGAGTGTATGTATATATATATATATATAACCGGTTGTCGTAAGATGACTATTAAAAGAGTATAATTAATGTTGGAATTTGGTAAGCTAGGCTGGATACCTGGTGAAACAGTTGCTCAGTAATGCAAGGTTAACTTCCCCAGATAGCTCACAGCTTTTAACCCGCTTTTATTGTCTTGAACATCAGCACCGCTTTCAGAACAACTTCATACATCAACATTACAAGTGCTCTTAATACTATATCAGTAATGTTTCAAATTAAGCTAGAATTAGAATCACAACAGCGTACCTTGTAACCATTCAATACAAGAAGGCACCTGAGTCCAAACCATTGGTCACTTGCAGCAGAATTCAAAATCACTCTATCTATGTTTTCTGGTAATGAATACATCAACGCACCAGTTAAGATCCGTAACCAGATTTCAGTTACAATATAACGTTCAAGAAGACATTCACAATTCTGGGGCCGCGTGGGGCGTCTTGCACGGTCCGCGCGGCTCCCTCCGTCGGAGGTTCGAACCCTCCCTCGGGCATGGGTGTGTGCGTCGTCCTTCGCGGAAGTTAGTTTAAGTTAGATTAAGTAGTGTGTAAGTTTAGGGACCGCTGACCTCAGCAGTTTGATCCCACAAGACCTTACCACAAATTTCCAAATTCACAATTCTAGGCTGTCGCTGTATAGATTCGTACATGACGTAATACAACGTAACGCTGCTTTTATTTTTTATTATTCTCTGTCTTCCACCGATCCGATTATGAGCTGTTTAATGCGGGCCACACAAGGTCATACAATAATCTATACAGCAAAATGCTATAACTGTGAATTTCTTCTTGACTGATGTATTGAAACTGAAATGTAGTTAGGGAATTTAAGGGACACTTTCATGTACTCATGATCAGAAATTGTAGAGATCTTGATCTTGAACTCTGCTGGAAATGATTAGCAATTTGGACTTGTTGAATTGTTGAACTGTTACGAGGTACGATGTCGTTGCTTGAATTCTAACTTAATTATAAACCTTCTTGATATAGAACTGAGAAAAGTTTACGCCAATGACACTTTCAGTTACTCGATGGCTGTGAGATTACTCTTTGACTCTGGTCAAGTTTCCGTGCATTGTCAAGGGTATGAATTCTTCCTCTCTTTTACGTCTTCTGATTAGTCAGGTGCTAGCTTATTAAAGACTAATAAAATCGGAGTAGTTATAGGGATTTATATTAAATCGCCGTCTTGTGGGCACCTCCCTGACCATGACTACATCTTCAAGCACTCAGGTTTCATCAGGCCAGAAAGTTGATCAAAAACTTGCACCCGAAGAATATAAGAGAACCACCGCAGATTTTGGATGTTTCTCCTTCTCACACTAAAACAGGGTCTCCTTACAAACAAACATTGTTCAAAGAAACCCTTTGCGACATCTTTTCCTTATATATGGTATCTCAAATTTTTGGGTCAGTTTTAACGGGTCATTGTGGGTCCACAACCCATTACATTGGCACAGGGAACGAATGGTTCGAAATGCATATTTATTGTGCTATGTATACACGCAGCGTACGCCACGTAAAAATAACATAGCTCGTAATAAATGTTCAAAGTGACGATTGTCAATCTCCATCCATGGCAACGGCAACATAAAGTTCTGGCACACTCTCTGAAAGATTCCTGGTGTCTGTTGTACCAGGAGGCAGGCAGCTTGGACCTTGGCAAACAGATAGTTTCTACAGGGGTTTCATAAACGAACGTCCTGACGTAGCCTCAGGATCCGGCGATCGCACGGGCCATGGGACGGGACCTCCCCTTCCAATCCGCCGATGAGGATACGGGTGTAGGCAAGATGGAAAAGAGCGGCATCGAGGAGGCAGAGGGTGATACACACGTGCTTAGAATAAACCCCTTCTCTCGAAAATTTCGCTCCTTCACACCTCCTCCTTGTTACCACAGATGAAGCGTCACTGATTTCATTTGCACTCAGGCTGCAGAAAACGCGCGGTTCCTATTTGCTTCCACCGCCCCGAGAGGAATGCATAAGTTCTAATAAAGGTCCACCAATCTGGAGTCTTCAACAGTTGTTGTCCCCTGCGCAGAAAACAACACGTAGGACGTGAATCCGTTATCTTGAGACTGTAACTAACTATAAGCGAGGAACTGATATTATGCGAATGATTATATTTCCAATTATTTTAATTATATGGTATGCCTCTCGCTTTTTCTTAGCAGAATACGAGAACATGCTCAATTACATTCCACTTTCAATTCATCAATAATTTCTATTCTTGAACAAAATAATGAACTGTAAATTTCTGTAATTACTATCACACTGTTCTCAACTACGTGCCCAAATGACCACATATTGCTAACAAAGCCCTAACTGAACCCAACCGCAGCAGGCAACATGTTTGTACTCCGAGGCTGCCGAACGAACTATCACATTTGCAATCTAGACACTGCAAACTAACTCTTAACCAATACCATGGCAGGCAACATGTCCGCCCTCCGACACTGCCGAACCAGCTCTAATCTTTCAGCCGAACCACTTCGTCCACCATTCAAGTTTGACGCGATCCGAAGATCACCGAAGTGCTTCGTCTGCCTTTTGGTTTAGCAGTTGTTTAGTATTCTATTGGGTATTAATACTTGTGAAATAATGAAATGATAGCACTCTATTGAGAGATGCTTTAATTTGAAATGCAAGCAAATACGCTGTTTAGTTGATCTAATTTTAATAACAGAAGACCGTCATTTTCGCGCTCAACTTCCGAATGCAGCAGCCAATCGCCGAGAAGGACCACAATTTAGGCCGGTTTTCTCACGATAATCGTACCGAATAGACCATCTGTCACCGGTACCTCACACCACATTACTTCATCTTGCCACTGCTACCATCTCAACTGCTCAAAGAAGAGCTTCTTGAAGCGGAATATGATGAATGTAAAGCCATAAGTATTACACATCACCCTCCTTCTGAGATTTCCAAAACTTGGGACGTTCTCGCTGGCAACAAACAATTTTGGAAATGATAAAATTTTTATAAGAATTTTTATAAATTTTTCAGCTGTCATCTCTCAAGAGCCATACAATTCCACTATACTTATAATTTCTTGTTGTTTTTCAAAAGTAGAATCTACTTTATATATTTTCATTGTCAAATTATTAACGGACTTACATAGTCATAGACTTAATTATTTTATGATTAGTGAAAACTAATGTTTAACCTGAATAAATTCGTGTACAGCCTTATATCTATACTAATTACATTATTCTACTAATAGTAAAGATTTTCAAACTAGCATTATTCAACTTCTTTTTATTGTTGACAGCGTTTTTGTTAATTTACATTCTACCATTTCTGTTAGAATATTCTAGAGCAGTCCACTATCTCTTAGCCAATGTCAATAAAAAAAATTATTCTGCTGTTGAACTACTATCGGCGAATTTCCGTCCATTAAGTTCAACAGAGGATTTCTCATAGGAACTCAAATTGCTATACCACTACTATCGGCGCATTGCCGGTTTTTAAATTGAACAATTATTTTTCATAAGTTACCCTGCTATACAACTACACTGCTGGCCATTAAAATTGCTACACCAAGAAGAATGCACAGGGCTATTACAAATGATTGAAGCGATTTCATAAATTCACTGTAGCTCCATTCATTGACATATGGTCACGACACACTACAGATACGTAGAAAAACTCATAAAGTTTTGTCCGGCTGAAGCCGCACTTCAGGTTTCTGCCGCCAGAGCGCTCGAGAGCGCAGTGAGACAAAATGGCGACAGGAGCCGAGAAAGCGTATGTCACATTGAAATGCACTCACATCAGTCAATCATAACAGTGCAACGACACTTCAGGACGAAGTTCAACAAAGATCCACCAACTGCTAACTCCATTCGGCGATGGTATGCGCAGTTTAAAGCTTCTGGATGCCTCTGTAAGGGGAGATCAACGGGTCGGCCTGCAGTGAGCGAAGAAACGGTTGAACGCGTACGGGCAAGTTTCACGCGTAGCCCGTGGAAGACGACGAATAAAGCAAGCAGGGAGCTAAACGTACCACAGCCGACGGTTTGGAAAATCTTACGGGAAAGGCTAAAGCAGAAGCATTTCTTAAACAGGGGATTGGAAAACCGATGGGTCGGTCGTGGTGGAGATCATGATCAACAATTCATGTCATGGCCTCCACGCTCTCCCGACTTAACCCCATGCGATTTCTTTCTGTGGGGTTATATGAAAGATTCAGTGTTTAAACCTCCTCTACCAAGAAACGTGCCAAAACTGCGAGCTCGAATCAACGATGCTTTCGAACTCATTGATGGGGACATGCTGCGCCGAGTGTGGGAGGAACTTGATTATCGGCTTGATGTCTGCCTAATCACTAAAGGGGCACATATCGAACATTTGTGAATGCCTAAAAAAACTTTTTGAGTTTTTGTATGTGTGTGCAAAGCATTGTGAAAATATCTCAAACAATAAAGTTATTGTAGAGCTGTGAAATTGCTTCAATCATTTGTAATAACCCTGTAGATGGTAAACGGATATTCATTGGACAAATATATTATACTATAACTGACATGTAATTACATTTTACGCAATTTGGGTGCATAGATCCTGAGAAATTAGTACCCAGAACAACCACCTCTGGCCGTAATAACGACCTTGATACGCCTGGGCATTGAGTCAAACATAGCTTGGATGGCGTGTACAGGTACAGCTGCCCATGCAACTCCGACACGATACCACAGTTCATCAAGAGTAGTGACTGGCGTATTGTGACGAGCCAGTTGCTCGGCCACCATTGACCAGACGTTTTCAATTGGTTAGAGATCTGGAGAATGTACTGGCCACGGCAGAAGTCGAAGTACAGGACCTGCAACATGCGGTCGTGCATTATCCTGCTGAAATGTCGGGTTTCGCAGGGATCGAATGAAGAATGAAGGGTAGAGCCACAGGTCGTAACATATCTGATATGTCACGACCACTGTTCAAAGTGCCGTAAATGCGAACAAGAGGTGACCGAGACGTGTAACCAATGGCACCTCATACCATCACGCCGGGTGATACGCCACTATGGCGATGACGAATACACGCTTCCAATGTGCGTTCACCTCGATGTTGCCAAACACGGATGCGACCATCATGATGCTGTAAACAGAACCTGGATTCATCCGAAAATGTGACGTTTTGCCATTCGTGCACCCAGATTCGTCGTTGAGTACACCATCGCAGGCGCTCCTGTCTGTGATGCAGCGTCAAGGGTAACCGCAGCCATGGTGTCCGAGATGATAGTCCATGCTGCTGCAAACGTCGTCGATCTGTTCGTGCAGCTGGTTGTTGCCTTGCAAACGTCCCCATCTGTTGACTCAGGGATCGAAACGTGGCTGCACGATCCGTTACAGCCATGCGGATAAGATGCCTGTCATTTCGAGTGCTTGTGATACCAGGCCGTTGGGATACAGCACGGCGTTCCGTATTACCCTCCTGAACCCACCGATTCCATATTCTGCTAACAGTGATTGGATCTCGACCAACGCGAGCAGCAATAACGCGATACGATAAACCGCTATCGCGATAGGCTACAATCCGACCTTTATCAAAGTCGGAAATGTGATGGTACGCATTTCTCCTCCTTACACGATGCATCACAACAACGTTTCGCCTGACAACACCGGTCAACGACTGTTTGTCTATGAGAAATCGGTTGGAAACTTTCCTCATGGTAGCACATTGTAGGTGTCGCCACCTGTGTCAACCTTGTGTGAATGCTCTGAAAAGCTAATCATTTGCATATCACAGCGTCTTCTTCCTGTCGGTGAAATTTCGCGTCTGTAGCACGCCATCTTCGTGGTGTAGCAATTTTAATGGCCACTAGTGTACTATCGAAGCACAATTCCATGAAACATCCTTTTCATTTTCCACTTTTCCTCACTATTATGTCGGCACGATGCGGTTGTGCACTGATGTCCACTTCACATGGTTGTAAATAAAACACAACAACTATACATTTCACAAACACCTGGAGACGGAAGAACATTACACGCACACCTTGTACCAGAACATACGCAAGAGGCCTACAACAGGAACCCATACTGATGATTCTATTGTCCGTGATGTGGTCTTACGTTATGGAACTCAGTGATGCTGAGTTCAGTAACTGTCAGTGCATTGTCCCATCTCTAACTTGAGCATACAGCTCGAGTTGGATTCCACGAAACAATAAAAAATGCCTTTAAAATAGATTCCTAATAATATTAAGCAAATTTTAAATAAACATGTTTTAATACAGTATTAAAATGTAATACGTAATGTTTTGTTTTGATTTAGGGTGTTTATAAACAAATCCAATGTTTACTTCGTATTATTAAAGTGGTTCCTCAATGTTTTTGTTTTCCTCATGGCTGTAGCTACATTCAGCTGTGGCATTGCCCTTCGCACTCTTAAGAGCTCTGTACTTTCTCGCACAATCTGCTTCGCTAATGACTCACACCGCTGGCCGGGTTCACGTGCTATGCTCTTTCAATCTTACTTACGGAGGCTTACAGTTGCGATTCACAGATACGTTGACAGAACATTTTAGGAATCTTGCTTGAAGCAGAATGACCAAACACTTATTTATCAATTCTTTGCTTCATTCCACAACATAAGATATCATTCCTTCTGTATATGAGTATCACTGTTGCTACAAAAAGGACTACCAGAACTCTATTGATATAATGACAGCGTATTTTCTACTGACTTTCATATACCACCAATGTTTGACTTTGCAATGTGTAAGCGCTAATTATTCTTAGCTGGACAGTTATTCTACCGTCCTTTCATATTTAAATGGTTCAAATGGCTCTGAGCACTATGCGACTTAACTTCTGAGGTCATCAGTCGCCTAGAAGTTAGAACTAATTAAACCTAACTAACCTAAGGACATCACACACATCCATGCCCGAGGCAGGATTCGAACCTGCGACCGTAGCGGTCGCTCGGCTCCAGACTGCAGCGCCTAGAACCGCACGCCCACTCCGGCCGGCTCATATTTAAAACAAGTGTGTGTTTTTTGCTCTCTGTAGTTTATATTACGTGGCGTTCTTTTTAAATCTTATTTACGTCTTTTATGAGATTTACATATCAGTGTTGTGTCGTGTCGACAATAAGTCTACTTCCTTGTACTTCACAAAATAGTTGGCGGAAAACACTTCACCCATAAATACTACTTAACGACCGACTTTACACGCCGCCTGTTGCCTTTCCTCCTTCACGCTTCATAAATGATAGGCCAACATTCCCGTCGCCTAATAACCAAACCTCACCTTTCTCTCTCTGTGTACATATTTGGGTGACCTTACTGTCACGTAATCTATAACCCTCTATTTGCCTCTTTTCTCATTTCGCCTAAATAATTGGCGATTTTTCAGTCGCCTTTAATCAGAACTCTCCATTTGCCATTAATCTCATTGGCAGGACTATGCCTAGCCTAACACTGAATCATAATTCATTACAGCGGAAGCCATTTCGCCGTTTCAGTTCACACTAAAGAGTAACGATTTATCTATTTTGACACAACCTGCACATCATCTTCAGACAACATTTAACTATTTCCATTATTTTTGCCACCAGAGCTGCTTCTATTGTACATTGTCGTATTCAATTACCTGGTTTAGTGTCGTCCACTTTTTCTGCACCCTTCAGCTTATTTATTTTCTCTGTGTTACGTAGTTCCCTTACTAGAGAAATGGCGTAATTTATATACATTAGCGTAATTTGTTACGTCACTTACATGAACCGCACCTCTCTTTCTTTCTTGTTCACATCAAATTATCACTTTTTCTTTAACTTTATTTTCTATTTTGTGTTGCATTTCAGTAAGTGCTTTTCGCTCTATTTCTATCAATTTGCCCCGAATCGCACTTGTGTTGTCTTTACAAGAGGATTCTACACGTGAAATGTTAAAGTTAAGTATTACATGATCATTTTCTATACTTTGTAAATTATTCCATCCTGACATGTTTTGATAGCTTTGCTTTGCTCTTCTCTTACACTACTAATTTCATCAACCGTTATTTCCATCATCCCAATTTGATCCTGCAAAATTTTATCTAACTTTTTGGTTTCATGGTCGAACTTTTGATTCATTCCTGTCTTAGAAACTTGTAATTTTTTACTCCATTCTTTTGTTTGTTAAATACAGGAAGTAACTAGACGGACGTCGTGGCACCTGAGCTCTGGAGCACAATGGGGTGATGGCCGGCCGCTATTGTAGTAGGGCCGGAAGGATAACCGGATAATACTTCCGAACTCTGCAAATGTTGGACACAGGTGAGAGGAATGAAGAAGCGGGACCTCGGAAACCATGCAGGCTGGGTTATTTCCAAGGGTTTTTAGTGAGAAGCGTACCATTGTGGCAGCATAGGTTTTTCCTCTCAAACTTTCCGCGCTGGACGACAGAAGATTAAAATAAGCTTGGTCCGCGTTCGGAAGAATCTGTAGAGAGGGAGAATGTTCCGTGGTTTCGGGAATATGATTCGTTTTCGAGGGTATGGAGCCGGGCCTTGCTGGGGAGCCAGCGGTGGAGAGACGACGTCTTCCATTGTGAGAGCCCGTGTGTGACGGTTTCTCGGCATCAGCTTTGTTCGTACGGACGAAGTTGCTGTCTTTGCTCTCAGGAGAGTTTATAGTTAGAAAGTCAGGCACTGTACTGTTGCGAACCTATACGATTCTGGGCTTCACCTCCAGGTTGGAAGTCGTCGTTCAGTACGCAGCGCCCAGTAATTGAGAGCATTTCTTCTGCCTATACTTACCTTGAGACGTTATCTGAACTCCGTCGTTGTGGCTGGGAGTTGGCGTTTCACATCTGTAGAACACAGATAGGGGAAGACAGTATTAGAGTATATTAGTCAGAGGACCGCCTTCTGCCGTACAAGTGTTTGAAACAGTTTGTGGCTGGAGTTCTTCCACTGTTGCAGACGAGTACGAGAACAATCACTTCGACGCAGCAGTACATACGGTGATATCGTAAACTGATTCGTGTTATTTGGGCTATAAAGCAATTATCCTCACTTGAGACGGGGCTATTGCGGCTGTTGACAACATCATCATGGATGAATTATTTCGGCATTGCACATTTGCAGTTGAATTTTCACTGATAGAAATGAAGGCGGGGTTCAAAATCCGTTGGTCCCAGTGCTTGCACACTTTCTTTATGATAGAGCTGTAGGAATAGTACCTGTACTGCCGGTAGTCACCACACTGAATCCTCCGAAGTGTGAGTTTCATGAGCAAGTTAACGGGTGCTCCATACTGGGTGGTCAACCGTATGTCGGCCTACTCTCGTCACAAGTAACGTTCCATTTGTGAATGCGTGTCGCGCAATCTACACAATAAAGAAATTCACAATGGAATTTCACAAACAGTCTGATTCAGTGGACAACTGCCAGCAGATAGAGTGGGGAACTGGTCAGTGCGCCTGTGCGATGTGTGTGATCGTCACATGACACACGTTCTATGAGCTAAGTTGTGTGCAGTAATCTGTTTGATGGTCAGAGGTGTGCGCTGTTGAGTTGTAGACACTTGTGAGAAGCGACACTTGCGAGAAACTGGAATGTGGCGACACTTGTGAGAAATCTCGGATGCTGAGGGACCGGCACAGGGTGTGTCGCAAATGCTGCGCCACTACCTGCTCGGCCACTACCTGCTGGCGCTTGGTGTGACTGAGCGCTCGGCTGGGGCCGGCCCGGGCAGCTGCCGAGTGACATTCACACTCCTCCAGTGCACCCAGGTTAAATTATTTCAGAATTATTTTGGGTAAGGAAGAGTAGCCTTAGTCAATCGATGTATTTTACAGAAACCGAAAATGTTTTCCGTCTTCAACCCCTCACAAAAAATTTGATATGATAGGAGCGGCAACATTTTACCATATATATAGAGGAGCCAACTAAAGATTTTGGTTCTCAGTAGAAACTTTTCCTTTAATTATTTAGAAATTAACCTCAATTTTCCCGTACCACGCAGGGAAGTGTATTCAGGTCTAATGTGAGTCCTGCTAGCAATTAGCGTTAAGGAATGCTATTTATATATTGAAACAAGATGTATTCATCATCCATTCAAACAGATACTGTTTCTAAAATTCTCTACACAAAAATGCTGATTCTGATTGTTAGAAAAGCTATGACTTTTCAAACTTCATTAGTGAATCTTTTACAATTAGCAAGAGACATTTAGCCGACTTTGTGTCGTTTCCCGGGAACACCACGAAGAGGCAGTCTCTCTTCGTCCGGTATTTTATTTATTTACAATATTTACAGGATGATTATTTATTTACAATTTTTAAAATAGGGCGTCCGCAGCTCGTGGTCATGCGGTAGCGTTCTCGCTTCCCGCAACCGGGTTCCCGGGTTCCCGCGTTCGATTCCCGGCGGGGTCAGGGATTTTCCCTGCCTCGTGATGACTGGGTGTTGTGTGATGCCCTTAGGTTAGCTCGGTTTAAGTAGTTCTAAGTTCTAGGGGACTGATGACCTTACATGTTAAGTCCCATAGGCTCAGAGCCATTTGAACCATTTAAAATAGAGCGATCGGTGTGAAGTGAATCCCTTTTCAATATTTACAAGTGTTGCTGTAGCTTCAGCCATTTTCTTTTCATTGAAATTTCCGTGCATAGGCCACGCAAGTAAGAAATGATTTTATATTGCCGTCAACTTGGAGTCTTGTAAGGACCTTAAAACCTATCTCATCTGTCTTAATTGCGGACTTCTTTCTTCTTTTCCCACCTAGATTTAAAACTAGTCGGTGAAATTGGTGCCCATGATATTCTGCGTCTTCTCTGAGAATTTTTACTAGGGAGTAAAAACTTGGATTCACCTTCGAAATTAATGTATTTATCCTCCGATTCCATCATTTTTAAACATTGTTGGTGCTGTGACGCCTTCCTGGGAAGTTCCACATATCTCTTGGAATGTCTTCATTATCCAGCCATTGTTCAACAAAATAGTCGTAACCATCCTGCAGGTTTTCACTGTCTGGCGTGCTCTCTTGAATGCATAACCACCCATCATCTAACATGTCCAGGGGAATTTGAGCCAAGGCGGTACACCATCTTATGTTAAAACGAATTTCTTCGTTTTCCTTGCAGCCAGCAACAAGGTCGCAATTCTGTACTTGCCTCCACAAGCACTGATTGAAATGGTAGTTACAGCCATTAATCTTTGCATCAGGAAACGAATGTGTTACTGATTGGATGATTGCAGCTTCAAAATCCATCATGATAACTATAGGATTCCATCCAGGTACGTTGCTCATAACAGCTGTGAAAAAGCGATCGTACGTTTCTCTTTTTTTATTGGGTAGCAAGGCGTACACGGTTTGAACTGTGTTTGTTTCCTCCTCAGAACTAGAAATATCGGCATGAACAATAAATAACTATCCAAACCGCTTGCTGGAGCTTTTGAACGTTCCATCGACAAAGAACGAATTGCAGTCTGTTAAACAGGATTTTCCTCTTTCGCTGGCGAACACCAATATCCTATCATTTGGTCCTCTGTCGTCATCTGCAAGTAAAAGTTTTCTCCCATCATTCATTAGCAAATGATGTTTTTGCAGAAATATTCGTGCAGCATCGGTCGGATCTTGTGTAGATCCCATGCTTTTTGCCTGATGCGTTGCACCGATCGTTTTGCACTTCTGTGTGACGGCAGTGACGTGACGATGCAGCACTGAACTGTGGTGCGCTACCTGCTTGGTGTCCCTGTAGACCGGCCGATACCTGTTCGGCCGGTTCGGCGACAGTCCGTCATAACTGCACGTGTAGTTGCAGTACATGCACCGAGTCTGGCGGTCGTCACTTTGAACAGTTACTGCGAACTACGTTACGCTAGGCGCAAATTGAGAAGCGTATAGCGCGTCTGACGTCACACTAGACTACAGCGCGACACGCACGTGCCGCACGGGTCGCGCGGGTCCAGCGCATATTGCGATGCGTACACCATACTTCGCACGCGCCGACTGGCGACGCTCTGCGCTGACTGAACCGAAGCGCGCGCTACCTCTTATCTTTCTCAAACGATTTTGCAGAAACTATTCTCTGAAAATATATGATTTTCACCTTATTTGCAGCGTTATATGTCAGCTTCGTGACGAAGTGCCCATCACCTCGCTAATGACCATTCTTATTGTGATGTACACATTTTAGTAACACACTACACAAAACTCAATAAGTTTGCAACGAAAATTAGGGGTCGCTATGATTTTGCGTTTGGTATTACACCATATGTTGCTGCGTATGAAATTTAGCTAACATGCTGAATTTTTGTTTAGACTTGGGAGGAGATCTCTATCTGCCTCCGATCTCGAGAAAATGGATCCCATGTAGCGCGCTCACTTCCGATCTCACGCCCGCGAGAATGAAATACTCGCAACATCTCTCGTATCTCCTAAACCGCTCGAGACATCGAAACGATAGTTTGGCGAATGATAGCACACAAGGAGGAGAGTGTTTTGCCAATTATTAAACACACGGAACTTCCTTATCTATGGCGATATATCACTACTTATACTTCTTTTTTTATTTATTTCACTCCAGTGACTATAATTTTTTAAGAGTTATCGACAGCTAGCGAAACAAGAGCTTCCTAGTACGAAAATAAACATGAAATTTCTTCTTTTATGTTACTGCAAACCGATACTATGAGGTTTTTCGTAAGGTATTGAGCTCTGTCATTGCCAATTACTTGTTTAATGAAGCATTCCATTTCGGAATTCTGTCTCAATAGCTGCTGTGAGATGAGTTTGGCTAATTACATTGTGACAAAGGATGTACAATTAAACCAGACACCAAGAGAAATGTGGCCTTTACTCATAAATGGTAGTGCTTCTTAGAATGAGAAAAGGTTAACAACTCACACAAAAACAGATTGGCATTCTGTTGGAATTTTGGTGGAATCCCCGTAACTCATCGTATTTTTAACACTGAGCGACTGGAATGGAAACTTACCGAAGGATTTCATTCCTTCTCTTGGTCAGAACAGTATTAAAATAATGACGAGCGTTCCTTCAGGCAGAATGATAGGCACATTCCAGATACTGTTTACTCACCTAGGGCTTGCCAATCTGACAATGCGTGATCGCGAATAAAATAGTTGTTATAGAGAAAAATAAACAATTGATCTGTCGCACAACACAATAGTCAGTGTATTGTCAGCAGCGAAGGATAATGCGCGCGACAGGAATGCACAAGCTAGCCATGTGTGCCTTGTGTTTAGACTTTCTACAATGTCATGAAAGTAGATCTGCCTTTGTCAGCAGCACATTTCAACAAATTAAATATATCTAATCATAACACTCTTTTAGGATATTCCTACTTTCGTAATAATACCGACCATTTTCTTCATTTGTGTGTCCGCCCCGGTAGCTGAGTGGTTTGCCGGCATGGTAGCTCAGCGTCTTCGGACAGAGGGTTACGTACCCTCTGTAATAAAAAAACTGAGTTAATCGATCATCAGCGAACTTAGTCGGATGTCTTACGACGTCCACCCCGAGTAGATACAACGAACAAACGCGGACTAAATGAGAATTAAAAAAAAAAAAAAGTGGTCAGCGTGACAGACTGTCCATCCTAAGGGCCCGGGTTCGATTCCCGGCTGGGTCGGAGATTTTCTCCGCTCAGGGACTGAGTGTTGTGTTGTCCTAATCATCATCATTTCATCCCCATCGACGACGCGGAGGTCGCCGAAGTGGCGTCAAATCGAAAGACCTGCACCAGGCGAACGGTCTACCCGACGGGAGGCCCTAGCCACACGACATTTCCATTTCCATTTCTTCATTTGTGTAGCCTGTTGTTGTATAATTAGTTTATTCATGCTGATAATGTCCATGCAACAATTGAAATGCTTTTTCTCATCACGGCGAACCAATTAAAACATTGTTATTTGTGACTGCTTTTCGACTGTTTCTAGGTTGTAGTGGAAATATGTTGTTCACATGCATGTAGTACAGTGTGTCGTATTACATTATTACATCCATGTCAGAGTAATCACAGTGAAACTTCTATACTTCAGATCTTGGACGCTTTTTACCACACGCAGAAAGGGATCACACCTGTGGAGATTATGCCTTTCCAAATTTTTGTAACAGATCGTACAGATAAGCTAGCTTACTAGGCAGCGAGAATATAACCTTGCTTTACTTTCCTGCCTTGATTCTTAATCACATGATTTTATAATATTCCTTGCTTCCCTATTCACTACCCTCTGTCCCTTCTTGCGATCTGAAAACATCGCGGAGGCATATGGTGCAATTCCACCGGCCAATGGCTCGTCAGTTACTGAAGTATACATATTTCTTGACAGAAGAAAAACAAAACAAAACTATGCAGATATAAATAACAGAAAAGTATAACGTGCTAACGAAGAAAGCTGGAGCGTTTAAATGGCGAAAAACGAAACACTACGCAAAGGCAATAAAATTCAGTACACAGTAAGGCAAAATTTATCGTATTGGCAATACTACCTCTGCTGATATGCGCCGTTCCGATGTGAGCATATGGCCGGGCTACTTTTCCGCTCCACGCCTCAAATTTCCCACGGTGCTAGCGAGGCAAGCGCGACGCGCGACGCGAGAAACTGTGCCTCAACCACAACGCCGCGCGACCTGGCGCAGGCGCGTGTCGCGTCCCAGTCGCGTCGCGTCGCAATTTGCGCGGTCCCATTTGAACCTGTGTTGTTACAAACTGCGGTGCGTCGCGGCACACGCGCTATAGGCGTCTCAATTTGCGCCTAGCCTTTATGTGGTGTACGCTGCGTATTAACATCACAAAAGAACTACGCTTTTCCTTCTCTCAACATAATCGGTTGTGTACCCGCTATCATATGTTTCAGTTTCATCCAAAAGGTTCGAGACACTGTGCGTCGTACAACATGTGTACGGCGTTACTTCTACCCACGTTCTGTGGGAGTACTGAGATGCTAACCTTTTGCATTTCCAGACGTATAGTACACTTCAGGCCAATGTGACTTTTGTTCCTGTCTGTGTTGATGGTGCTGCAAATTTTAATAGCCAAGCATGTGTTACAGATTTAAAAAGTAGCGGTTCATCACTAAAATGAATACTGGGAAGTGGGACAGGCGGAACGCAGAGTGGTCGGGAGCAGACACCCAGTACCGCGCGCTGCCCGCCGGCGGCGGCCGTCCGCGGCCCTCGAGCGGAGCCGGCCGGCACGCGCCGTCCCTTCATATCCGGCCGGCCTCGTCAAACAGAGCCAGGCGGGCAGGCGCGCAGGCGGGCGCGCGCGCGAGTTTCGAGAGCCACTCGGCGCCGGAAACTTGCCTCCCGGCGCAGCAGGAGAGGGCGGGCCGCGCAGCCGCCGCCAGCCCGCCGCTGCGCCATTGTCTGCGCTCTACAGAATATTCGACACGCGGTCCGGAGGGCTCAATTCCGCAGATCACTCGGCCGATGAGATGCACAATATTAGCATACGGCTCCAACCGGTGCTACAAAATTTGCTCTGCTCGTCGACTTTAAATCAGCTGCGAATCGTACTTCAGATATCCGACCTTTCAGGGGTGCGCAGCAATTTTGCTCTGACCGGACAAATACCACGGTAACGTATTCTGACGACACGTGACCGCCATACTGATGGCCCTTAAAACTGCATCACTGTGCAAGTGATTAGCGTTTCATTGTAGTGAAAGGTTGTAAGAACGGTAACGGTATTAACATTCTACATCTTCGTCTTTGGATTTTCCCAAGACTTCAGGAGATCGTGATTGTTATAGGGTGGTACTGTGCTGGAATGTCTTCATATCGACAGTTTCCCCTCGTTATCAGTCTGTCTGGCCGCAAAAGCTTCTCCAGCGGTTAGTCGCCGGCATTAAAGCGCCGTCGCGGCCAGCTAGCGCTCTCGAAGTGATGGCCGGTTCAGCGGTCTGTCTGACAGCAGCTGGAGTAAACGCCGTGGCGTCATGGCCGACAACATCCTTCCTCCGCTGCTAAGAATAGCGGTTTCGGTCACTGCAGGGTCAGTGGGATAGTCTGTGCGCTGGAGCCGGGAAGATTCCTCTTTGAAAAAGCTATCTCTGTCAGACGCACAGAACGCGACATGTTCTCGTCGTCTGAATTTGCAAGAAGTCTCTGTACACTGTGGTACCGAGTTTCCTGTCTCCCAGTTTAAAGAACCGGTTGAAGGGGGAATCTGGTGCTAGCATCCATTGGTTCCTGATTTTTAGCAACTCGTCATACCACCTACTTGATGCCGACCCGTGGTCGACCGGTACTCAACTTAGGTATCTATCTGCAAGAAATTATGGGGAGCGTCAGTTTACCATTTGCATGATTATGCTATGCCGCGTAAGGGCTATTCTAACTCGCTATCCTTATTATCCGTCGTGACATGTAAATCATATTCATAGGCGATTACTTTGTTCAAAAATGTTCAAATGGGTGTGAAATCTTTTGGGACTTAACTCCTTAGGTCATCAGTCCCTAAGCTACCACACTATTTTATCTAAATTATCCTAAGGACAAACACACACACACCCTTGCCCGAGGGAGGATTCGAACCTCCGCCGGGATCAGCCGCACAGTCCATGACTGCAGCGCCCAAGACCGCTCGGCTCATCCCGCGCGGCGGCGAATACTTTAAATGAACTCACTCAAGCTACTTTTCCATGATTGTGTGTGACTAAACTGGTGGTGCTCGAGCTGTTTGACTGTAAATTCGGGCGCACCTATAAATAAAATTTCTTGTTTATTTTGGAGTCAGGTGCTACGTGTGCAACGTTCACCTTTTTCAAGAGTATTTACACTGTCTGTTTGTGCTGTGTAAATACAAAATGGTAGTTAGTAGCTCGTATCTAAAAGAATAGCTTGATGTATCTGTTGTTTATGTTCTGGGCACAGCTAAGACGCCTCGATACGATAAATGTCTTTATTATCTAACTCTCTATGGACGATCGGCATACACACTTAAGCGAAGACAGAGAAACTGATTCGCTCTGCACTTCCCACTTTTATAATACTTCGAATTTAATGTTGTCAGGTTACGCCGCTTGCATGGAACGCGTGACCTTCCTTCTACCTATCTGAAAGCAGTTACATGATAGTGGATGGCTCATGTTAATGACCTGTTAGGTATTCTCAGTATGTTTTTGAAAATTGTAATGTGGAATATGCAGGTTAGTTTTATAGACTTGTGATCTGATTAGACCTCTGCGCTATTCATCCACAAATTTTTCTCATAATTTTTTTTTTTTTTTAAATTTCATCCAGTCACTTCTGAAATTTATATAATATCTACCTACAGTTGTGCTGTTGGAAATTAATTAAATTAATTCCGGGGTAGCTGCTCAGATTGCCTTGCATCACTATCTATGTTTTAATAAATTCGTTTGTGTTTCTCATAAACGTGTCAATAAATTTGTGGACCACATCCTCCCATTCAACACCAGGTCTCTACCACATTGCAAACTTACTTGGCAAATGTCGGTGGCCGTATGCTCTTCTTGAGGCCACGACTGCCCCCTCCACCCCTCCCCTCCTCTCCCCGCCAGGGACAAATTTGTGTATCCCATCTGTCTGCGCCTAGAGTAAATCCCGTGTGCCAATGTGAGAGCATTTCATGAATCTTTACCAAGCGTACATCTGAGACGCAGCGTACCAGTCCAGTGTCTACCTAAATTGGTGTAGATAACTGCATAAAAACCACATACATTTCGGCCATCTCATGAGCCCATGTCGTTAACCCACCAGGCGGATTCGATCTCGGGCTGGCTCGCCTTCCCGAATCACGGAAGTAATATGTTAACGCACATTTGATTTCGGTTGGATGGCAACTGTGCTTTATCGGACCACGATATTGCTGCTTTTGGTGACCAAGGTACCACGACTGTCATATGCGTGTGTAACTGAGGGGATCAGAGGACCCTTAATCAACCCTGCACGGGATGTCGACTATACTACGCTACTACTGCCTTAGAAGGCATATTGGTCGGCCGCGCAGGTTCAAATAGTCACATTGCGTACCTTGAGTCAGAAAATGCATTGTTAGCAGCAAGACTGTAAGTAGGCTGTTTAGGTTTTTTTATTGGTAACGCCACCTCTGTATGAAAATCACTGGCTGTGCTGTGTGCAGTCTGTGGCTGGTTTGCATTGTTGTCTGCCATTGTAGTGTTGGGCAGCGGCAGCTGGATGTGAACAGCGCATAGCGTTGCGCAGTTGGAGGTGAGCTGTCAGCAGTGGTGGATGTGGGGAGAGAGATGGCGGAGTTTTGAAATTTGTCATGAACTGCTATATTTATATATGATGATATCAAGGTAAATACATTGTTTGTTCTCCATTAATATCTTTGATTTGCTAACTATCCCTATCAGTAGTTAGTGCCTTCAGTAGTTTGAATCTTTTATTTAGCTGGCAGTAGTGGCGCTCGCTGTATTGCAGTAACTTGAGTAGCGAAGATTTTTGTGAGGTAAGTGATTTGTGAAAGGTATAGTTTACTGTTAGTCAGGGCCCATTCTTTTGTAGGGATTATTGAAAGTCAGATTGCGTTGCGCTAACAAAATATTGTGTGTCAGTTTAAGCACAGTCACTTGTATAAATTTTTCTAAAGGGGACGTTTCATATGTCGACCCTTAGCCGAGGATACCTCACGGGAATCTTCTGATTTTTTGTTGTAGTTTATGTAATTAGTGTAGCTATTGTTTATTGTTAGTGCGTAATTGTAGAGAAAATCTCCTTTGTAGTTGCAGTCTTTCATTGTTGTACAGTAAAACAGTTGTGGCATGCATGTAGATTTGCACCAAGTATTTCGCAGCTGCAATTAACTAGATATTATTTTCAGTGCTATGTTAATGTGTTCTCTTATTTTTTATCTTCAAATTGTGTTTTTCTGTGTTGTCGTGTGAAATACTGTGACAATAATGGCGTGTGAAAAACGTAATACTAGGCTCCAAAGTAAACTGAGAAATGACAGTAAAAATGAAAGCAGTGTGTTAGCGCCACCGAGTAATGAATTAACTGATGTTCAAAGTAGTAATTTGGTAATTGTGCATAGGGAAATGGAACGGGCTGCAAACAATGGTGTAGACATTGAAACAGGTAGTGAACAGGGAAGCATTATCGATCGATCGGTCGGCAACAGCTCGCCTCAGGAATCCGAAATGACAGGACACAATTTCGCAAATACTGTATATTCAGGTTTTGGGTCATCACCGTTTTCTCAAATAAGTCAAGACACATTTTCTGCTTGTCAAAATGTGAATGTTGCCGGTGCAAATGCACTGCCGAAAAGCGTAGAGAAACAGATTCCAGACACTAATACATTATTATTGCAATTAATGCAACAAATGGAACAAAATCAGAGACAAATGGGACAAAATCTTAAAAAGTTAGACACAATGGTACAACACCAGAGACAAACACAGCAACAGTTAGACACAATGGAACAAGATCTTCAAAAGTTAGACACCACACTTGAACAAACACGTGAAGATTTAACTACTGAGTTACATAACATTGAATCGAAATGTCAAAAAGTCTGTAATGATGTAAAAACACAAATTTGTGAGCATTTTCAACCTATTTTTTCGCGGCATGAAAATGCATTACAGAATCACGAAGCAGCCATAAAAGAACTGCAAGCCATTGTTCATGAAAATCATGAGACCTTGTGGGCTAAAATTGACTCAGTTGCATCTACCGATTCGGTTACGCAACTTACAATAACTCAGGAAAACTTAAAGGACACAGTAGATTCGATTTCAACACAAATGGACACTCTGAAACTTGGTTCAGAAAAACACACTGAGGAAATGTGTTCACTATCGGAGAAAGTAGCCGAACTTTCGGATCAGGTCACTAACTTATCTACAAAGGTAGATGATGATCTGAATGACACAAGACCTGTAGCCTTCACTGACACAGAAGAGTATGAACAAATTAGAAAATTCAAACAGAATCAAAATCAAATCAATACACAGTACAAAAGAGAAATCCGGGAAGTACAAGATCAGCTGACACAGGTAATACAAGAATTACGTATTTCAGAGGACACTCGCGCCCCAATACGGGAAAAGGGACATAGAAATACGGAACAGCCACAAAATAATAACACAGGGCATTTCGGAAGTTATGAAAGAAATTGGCAATGTGCACCGAATTTTGAGATGGAACGGCCGACACGACCTAACAATGACCGATATGCGACTCGCCGACATGATGATTTTGACTATAAGCTGTTCATTACTACACGTAAATTCAAAACATTTAAGAATTCTGGCAACGACATTCATCCACAAGCATGGCTCCATCAATTCTCGCATTGTTTTTCTCCCAACTGGTCGTTAGAACACAGATTAGAATTTATGTGTGGCTACTTGGAGAATGAACCAGCTGTAAGAATGCGATCGGTAATTCACGATTGCCACAGTGAATGAGAGTTTTACCATGCCTTCCTCTAAGCATATTGGTCTCAAGCCACACAAGACCGAGTAAAACATAGCATCATAATGATGAAACGTTTCGAACAATCTGAATTTTCGAGTCTTATAAAATATTTTGAAGACAATTTGCATAAGAATCAGTATCTTTCAAACCCATACAGACCCTCAGAACTCATCCGCATTTGCTTAATCAAACTGCCTGAACATTTACGACATATTATTTTGGCAGGACGTTGCAAAGACGACATTGAAGCATTTCAGGGACTCTTACAAGAATTAGAAATTGACACTGACAATCGCGGAACGCGAAACCAGGAACACAATTACAGGTCACATCCGTCGCAATTCCGCGATGAAAGAAGTAATAACTTGACACGACAAGGCTATTCTCACAACACAAATCGTGACCAAAACAGACACCACCCGTATGACAACCGTTGGCAGAGTAATAATAACAACAGGGAAAGATCACCTCTCCGTGGTAATGACTATCACAGAGACAATAAGAGAAACAGACAATATGGGAACCAAAATAAATACTATCAAGGGAGACAGAGTAACTTTAGACGCAACGGACCAGCGCGCAGTTACGATTCAGGGAGAAATTCTCCACCATGTGACCGACAAGAAAGAAACTATGGAATCTACCGACATGACGACAGACGATATGATCGTAACGACAGACCTGAATTGCATCAGAACTGGCGGGATTCAAACAGAGCAGGGCCCTCTCGTCACGGTGAATTCGTAGAAGTTAGGTCTCCAAATCCCAATAACGACGCGCGCCAACAAAGAGACAATAGGCAATGACTCACACCGCTGGCAGCAACAAAACGTACTTATGAAACTGATGACGCAGCTGCCGTAGCTAGTAATTACGTAAAAATGGAAGACATTAGGGACATCTTACTCCAGGAACACGACGTAAAACTTAACAACATTGCATATCCTGTGATTCACATTACTGTAAATGACGTATAATTTACGGCAGTACTTGACTCTGGCAGTCCCATCTCAGTAATTAGTGAAACAGCCTTTAGCAAATGCAACAAATCGAACGATTGCCCCACACTTCCGTTATGTAAGATTAAATTACAAGGTGCAATCTTTGGAAAAAGTGTAGATGTACGCCAACAAACCAACTTAGAATTCTTTTGTCAAAGCCACAGCTTCTCTACGAACTTTCTTATTGTTCCATTATTGTCGACGGAAATTATATTGGGAGTAGACTTTTTGAATGAAGTCAAGGCAATCTTAAACTTTCACGATGCTGAAATAAGTTTAGAGAAGGAAGGTAAGTCAATAGCTTTGAAATTTGAAGATTGGCTCTCAATCCATGAGGAAGAAATCAATCGGCTTTACCTTCTGTTGGAAGAACTGACAGGGATGATATCGACGGCATATTTGAAATTAATGAGTTAATTCGGAATAAAATTCAAACAATTGAGAATTGTAATGACACTGATAGGCAGGACCTTTTTGAGATTTTACAAGAACATTCCACAGTTTTTATTCATAAAACAGGAACAATCAAGGGATTTCAATACCAATTTCGTGTTCGTGAGCATACTAAATTTTGTGTTAGACCATATGTAATTCCAGCACATTATAGGGACCGTGTTAGAACAGAAATACAATCTATGCTTGACGAGGGCATTATTGAGCCTGCAGTAAGCTCATACAACAACCCATTACATGTTGTTGAGAAGAAAAATGGATCGATCAGGCTTGTCTTAGATTCGAGACAAGTCAATACTATCATTATTCCTGAAACAGACAGACCGCAGACGATGGAAGAACTTCTTCAAAATTTTAAAGGTGTAAAAGTGTTGTCTTCCATTGATCTCAGATCCAGCTTTTATCAGATCGAACTTCATCCAGAATGTAGAAAATACACAGCTTTCCTTTGTTTCGGCGTTTGTTATCAGTTTCGGAAACTTCCTTTTGGTTTGAACATTTCTTCAGCAGCATTCATTTGCGGGCTAAATTCCATATTACCTGAGTTCTTAAAACGTCACATCACCTTATATGTGGACGATATTCTAATAGCAGAAGCTTCGTGGGAATTACATAATCGCATCCTCAACAGTTTGTTACGTATTTTTGCAGAATCTGGAATTACAGTTAACTTGGAAAAGTCTGAATTCGGTAGGTCAAAGGTGAGGTTTTTGGGACATATTATTTCTTCTGAAGGCATTCACCCGGATCCTGAAAAGTTAGAAGCAATCAGAGCCATTCCAGTTCCATCCACAAAAAGACAAGTCCGCAGTTTTCTAGGTCTCGTAAATTTTTACCGTCGTTTTCTGAATATGCAAATTCTTGTTACACCAAAACTTTGTTCTCTCACTGGAAAAAATACTATTTGGAACTGGGACGAACAAGCACAATTGGAATTCAATTCTTTGAAAGAAGCGTTACTTCACGCGCCAATCTTAGCTCATCCAGATCTGTCACAAGATTTCTGCCTTAGCACGGATTCTTCTAAAGTCGGTCTTGGTGCCCATTTATTTCAAGAAGCCATAGGAAATGACACTACCATTCAGAAAACCATTGCTTTTGCTAGCCGAGTGCTAACAAAATCTGAAAAAAATTATTCCGTCACTGAATTAGAAGCTTTAGCTATCGTTTGGGCATTTAACAAATTCCGTTTCTTTCTTTCTGGTAAGCACGTAAAAGTATACAGTGATCATCGTGCATTACAATTTCTTATGTCTTCAAAATTAAATCATGACAGGTTAAAACGTTGGGGATTGTTTCTGCAAGAATTCCGCTTCACAATAGTCTACATTCCCGGCAAGGAGAACATTGTTGCGGACGCGCTGTCACGCGCACCGGCTGGGCTTGAGAAAAGTACCACAGAAGGCAACCTCGAGAAAAATTTCAGTATTCTTTACATTCAGAAAGTCGCCTTTGAAAACTTCATCACCACATCTTTAAAGGACATTGCTCATGAACAAGATAAAGATCCGATTTGGAAAGACATCAAGAGCAAATGGCATGAAAAGACACACACACAGATTCGGCATTATTATCTGGTTAGAAACAACATACTGTTCAAACGCTGCACTGTTGATGACAAGCTATGGGTACTTTGGATTTCTGACGATTTTGTTAATAAGCTCATTTGGTACATTCATTTCAGCTACGCACATTTTGGTCCACGAAAATGTTATCATATTCTTCGAACGACTTGTTATTTTAACAATATGGAAAAAAGAATTCGAAGAGTCTTGTCTATTTGTAAACTTTGTCAAAAGGCGAAACCATCTACTGTCTCACATCGTGCTCCATTGTTTCCTATTATTCCTTCTAAATTAAAGGAATTTGCTGCTGTTGATCTCTTGGGACCGCTTGTGAGAACATCCAATGGATTTCCGTACGTTCTAGTCGCTGTTGAACTTACTTCAAAATTTGTTTCCTTCACTCCGTTACGTAAAGCCACTGGACGATCTGTATCCAACGCCTTTGTTAAAAATTTCTTACGTGAAGTTGGCCACGTTGCTAAAGTCATTTCAGATAACGGACCGCAGTTTCGATCTGCTGTTTGGTCACGCACGCTTCGGAATCATAAAATCAAAACTGTTTTTATTTCATTGTACTCACCACATTGCAACCCGTCTGAACGGATTATGAAAGAAATCAATAAGCTTTGCAGACTTTATTGTCACAGAAAGCATCAGCATTGGGACAGATATCTACAATTATTTCAAAATGTGCTGAATGAAATGCCTCATGATTCCACTGCCTTACCACCTACTCTTGTACTGAAGAATGAAGAACCACCGAACAGAATCAGAGAGCTTGTACCTTTCCCGAATACACGTAAACTTCGACACACAGACATAATTGATTTGGCTCTTAAAAATATAAAATCTGCAGCTGACAAAAGGAGAGAACTATACGTTGAAGCAAATGCAAAGAAATTATATATTGGTCAGAAAGTTCTCATTAAGGCTCATTCATTGTCACATAAGAAGAAACACTTGAGTCACAAATTCTTTCTAGTTTACAATGGACCTTACAGAATCCGACGTATACCACATGATAATTGCGTTGAAGTTGAAACTCTGCGTACTAGGAAGAGTAAAGGTTTACACCACATTTCACATGTAAAACCGTTTATTGAAAGATAATCTGCTTTTTAACTTTGTCATTGCCATAAAACTTTTCACTTTACATTACTAGTATGCTTGTCAGACTTGGAATCTGTTAACATGCAACAATGTTTGAAGTTAAATATCCAGTGAAGAACCAAGAGAACTTATTGAAACAGAAATGACGAATGCATTGTTATAGTGAACAGACGTTACAGTGTTATTGTGTGTGTACATTCTTGCTTGTTAGTTGCACGTTTACCGAACGACTATAAGGCTCACATACTTAGAACATATACCAGTACTGCTAATGAGATTTTAATGCAACATTTTGGTTTACTTGAAAATATATTCTGGAATTAAAGTACTTTCAGTGAGATACCAGATGGCACAGTGGTTAGTTTATGTGACAGCTACACGATTTTATCAAGACGCTACTAATGAGTGACAATTTACAATGTTGCTTTTGCAGTGTTTCTGTTTTATATCTGCACAGTTTTCTGTTTTATTCTGGAAAGTAAAACAGGTTTTAGTAGTAACTTTTGTGGTATAGCTACAATGAGACTGCCTTTTCCATAGCACAACAATACGTTACAGCACAGTACTTTCCTCATCACGGCAATTAGCGTAATACCTAAGACATTTATACGCAAAGCATTTCACTTTTGTGTATTATGAGGTAAGTACATTGACTTCTGCAGAACTTAGCTTTCGGAGGACGATAACTACGACACTTCCACACAGATTATGTTGCAACAAGACGCACATTTAGCGCTACAGTACACGTATGTGAGTGATTAATTTTGTACTTAAAACATTTATTTTTAAAGATTTTTGAATTACAAAGAAAGTTTTCCGTGATACATTTCATTCCATTGCTGTAATCTGTAACACCTGAGGGTATAATTACATTAATCCTCAGGGGGGTACACGCTTACTTTGTGTACCATGTGTATGGCAACCACAAGGAACCCTAGCTAATATGGTATTTGCTTATACAACTTTACACATCGGTACCATATTTCTCTAACACAAAAATTACACAGCTATCTGATCATTTAACTGAGAGATAAACATTTTTTACTACATCAGTGACACATGTTTACGCAATACACAGTTGGGTAACTTCACACTTATGAAACTGTATTTTGTCTGTACTTTGTAAACTGTTCATATTTTTTGGAATCATTGTGATACTATAAGAGCTTTGAATGATGTATTTGGTAAGGGAGCATGATGTTAAAGTAAGTTTGAGGTAGATGACACTATTGAAATGAGCAGAGAATGTTTTTTAGGGTTTGAAATTATTGCAGAAAGGTACGACGTTTTTGAGATTTGACTGAGGTGTTATGATGTTATTATTATGACGACGATGTGTACTATGCTGTTGAGATATGTTTATGATCAATAAGATGATGCTACCGTATATGAGGAATAAGAAGTATGTTGGAAACCAAGAATTGTACTTTAAGAGTTATGAAATGTGCGTAAATGCGTGACTGTATCACAATGCTGACGAATATTTTATTTGGACACTTATATTTATAAGATTTTCCTTCTACAGATTTGCAACGCTAATTCTTGACCTGTGAAATATTTTTATGTGAGACTGTCACTGTAGCGGAAACTGCTGTCGTAAATATTTCCGTAAGAAAGTTAAGTGACCACCTGCACGTAATGCGTCGCGGGCACCCACCTGGGCGACAGCCGCCTGAAAAAAAAAGCCATTAGCCTTTCAGTGGCACAGGTAGAAAAAAAGAAAGGGGAGGCCATTGTCCTCGCTATTGACATTTCCTTGTTGAAAGCATACTGTGGAGCTCGTAATTTATGATATTTACTAAAATGCCTAATGAAATGATTAGGAACATTTTACATCTATTGTCTTTGTAGTTAAGAGATTGCTCATTTTGTTTAATATCTGGTTTGAAGCTGTGTTGCAGCATTGGTTTTATGAAATAAACTTAAATGCATCTGCTAATGTGAACAATTTCTGTCAACAGATTTATTAAATAATTATTTTCTGATCCACATTCTTCGAAAAAGGAGCTCTTGGAATGGAGAGAACAATAAGAAGGGACTAATAACAGTAACTGCATCTATAATTTTCTTTTCAAGTACTTAGTAATTTCTTTTGTAGAATAATTTGTGGTGCACCACTTTAATTACTTAGACATTAAGATGTGATTATACATTTCCCTTATCTGCATTGTTATCTTTAGTGTACTATTTTTTCTGCTTGAGCTATGTCATGTTTAGATATAAGCTGCTGTTTGCCAGGCATAGTGCTACTGAACTTTAATTTGTGTTACTCTGCTAAGCCAGATTTATTCTTTTGTTTGCTGCGCATTGCCTCATATTAGTTGTAATGTTGAATTGCTTGGTAATTTAGATTTACTGTAGCTTGCTTTGCGATTTTCCATTTTTTTTCATTGCTGTTTATATTAATTGTTTTATGTGCTGCTGCATTGCCTCGTCCCTTAGTTTAGCATCTGAGTTCAGTAGATTTAAGTTAGCTTAAGAGGGGGTAGACTATATAAGAAACTGACTATGGAGAATAGGTAAAGAATGCATTACGAAGTTATATGAAAAAGATTTGGGCCCAAATGAGTATTGTACAATCAGAAATAATTATTTTGAAATAAATATAAACAGAATACAGAAAGCAGGCTTAGATAGGACTTTTTGGGAATAATGATGAACAAAGGGAGATCTCCATGCAAAATACTGCAGTAAAACAAACCCTGTCCTTTCCCTTTTGTGTCATCCCACTATATGTTTGTGTACCCTTGTGTATTTGTTTTCTTCCTGTCTCTGTGTACTGTTTCATAGAACTTTTTTTTCTTCTAATACAAAGTTACATTCACTATGATGAGGAATACTGTTATCCTCAAATACAATTGGCATTAATAATGTGTTATTTACTTTGTAAAGATGTTTAGACATTATTTATTCTGTTTTGTTTTAATGCTCATGTGTAAAGTTGATGTTTCAAAAGTTATTCTGATCTTTTATGTATTTACTTATGTCATAATTCCTGTAACACTGATGTATATGTCTATTTCTATTCTTTTGTAAAGTCTGTGTTACTACAAATGTTATCTGTACTATTATGTTATTTAATGATGTATTTTTTACCTTTGTTATTGTATTCTCATGTTATAAAATTGTCATTGACACCAGTTCATCAAATTAAGCAACTTGAAAGTTACATTTCACTGCACACGTTTCTGTTGGTCATAGTATATGGACAATGTGTGAGAAGTAGGGACTGATAGTGTTTGCACATGTGTTAATCATTCAGCAAGGGACTGGATAACAGTATTGCTGGTTCTAAGGACAATTCCAAAAACTTTGTGAGTGCACTAGTGGTGGTTATGGACTTGCTATATTCTCCGCAAGAATCTTCGATGGTGATTGTGCACCTGCACAGTCGCAACAGATGGCTGCTGGCTATCTCTACAAGGACTACAGTGGGTCTACATCTTTGATGATCCATCAATACAATTATTTCTACAAGGACTGCAGTGGGTCTGCACCTTTCATGGGCCACCAATACCGTAATCTCTACCAGGACTTCAGTGGGTCTGCTCTGTGATGACCTACCTACCAATACTCTTCAAAGTTTCGACTGACTGTGCTGTGGGTTTGCTCTGTTGTGGCCCATTACCTGTATGCATGTCAAGAGTCAGCACTGTGTTTCCGTTGGAAGGACAACACTACTTCTTCAAGACTGCATGGAAATCCACTACTTCTGTGTGCATTTTCTTTTACTGCTCAGACTTTGAGAAAAACTCTGCATTTTTACTGTGATGAACAATCTGGACTGTCTTTATGGACTGTGAGAAAATTTTAGCTTTTGACCAACATTGTATCAACAAGTGTGTGCATTTGATTTCTTTGTTATTGTAATTATGAAAAATTTTATCAAATCTGTATTGGCCACTGCCCAATCCAATTTGTAAAATTTTTTGTGGGGAGCATGGGGGCTATGTAAGTAGGCTGTTTAGGTTTTTTTATTGGTAACGCCACCTCTGTATGAAAATCACTGGCTGTGCTGTGTGCAGTCTGTGGCTGGTTTGCATTGTTGTCTGCCATTGTAGTGTTGGGCAGCGGCAGCTGGATGTGAACAGTGCGTAGCGTTGCGCAGTTGGAGCTGAGCCGCCAGCAGTGGTGGATGTGGGGAGAGAGATGGCGGAGTTTTGAAATTTGTCATGAACTGCTATATTTATATATGATGATATCAAGGTAAATACATTGTTTGTTCTCTATTAATATCTTTGATTTGCTAACTATCCCTATCAGTAGTTAGTGCCTTCAGTAGTTTGAATCTTTTATTTAGCTGGCAGTAGTGGCGCTCGCTGTATTGCAGTAACATGAGTAGCGAAGATTTTTGTGAGGTAAGTGATTTGTGAAAGGTATAGTTTACTGTTAGTCAGGGCCCATTCTTTTGTAGGGATTATTGAAAGTCAGATTGCGTTGCGCTAACAAAATATTGTGTGTCAGTTTAAGCACAGTCACTTGTATAAATTTTTCTAAAGGGGACGTTTCAAGACGTCAGTCCATAGGGACAGTCCGAATTCATCAGCCTTCTGACAATTCCTCTTCTGTCCCAACCTCTTCATCTCTGAGTAGCGATAGCTACTCAACGTGATCAAGTCTAGTTCACATACATTTGGTAATTTGGACAGCAGCAGTTACATTTCTGGCGTGGTTAGGCTAGTAGCTTTGCGCTATCCTCGAGGTCTCCATAACGTTATCTTTCAAAAATATAACGCAAGATCGCATGTTGCCAGAACTATCTTGACCCACCTCGAGACTTCTGCTGTGGTTCAAATGGTTCAAATTGCTCTAAGCACTATGGGACTTATCATCTGAGGTCATCAGTCCCCTAGGCTTAGAACTTCTTAAACCTAACTAACCTAAGGACATCACACATATCCATGATCGAAGCAGGATTCGAACCTGCGACCATAGCAGCAGCACGGTTCCGGACTGAAGCGCCTAGAACCGCTCGGCTACAGCGGCCGACCTTCTGCTGTGGTCAGCACTTTACAATATCTGACGCCGACTTAAAACATTTGGTCATGAGTTGCTTACAGACTGCACGCCATCTCCTGCCAGCCACTACAACTGTGGCATACAGCTGAAGCAGCATGGAATGATACACCCATATCCGTCAACCAAGCTCATGGCCATAGCCAGCTAGGCAAGAGCACTTGCTGCCAAGGGTTGCAGCCTCTGCACTCTGCACTCCTTCCCATGTATGCTTCCAAATCTTTCAATACTTAAATAACTTCCAAGATGCTACTCCTGGCAGGTGTAAAATAAATGTGTACAACGGAAAATACTGAACGCGAAAATACAGATTTGGCTCTGTCTGACTACCCCCTGAAGCAGATCTTAGGGTCTCTTAATTGCGATATTATTTCCTCCTTCTTGCTATTTAACATATAAATTACAACATAAACATAAACGAATGTTTAAGGAAACTAGTAGCTACTAAATGATAAATGTTGTTTCTGCTTATACATTTATTGTAGATTAAAAAGCCATTTATATATTACAAATGTGCCTCTTTATGGCTATGCAATCTAATGTAAATAACGTGAGATGTCTGTGTACCAAATACTGGAAGATATTACTTTCAATGGTGATCTACAGTGGCATGCAACCTCAGTGGAAATAAAACTTACGTGATCACAGCTGTTTAGCTTTATAGCCCTAATAAGCCAAAGCAATTAGCAAAATCACTATATGAACTTCATCCGGTGCATCGGAGTGATGGTTCTCGTACATGTCTGTGACGATGGAAGAACTCCAGCCACAAAATAAACTCTTTCAAGCACTAGGACGGCAGAAGGCGGTCCTCTGACTAGTATAATCTAATACTGTCTTCTCCTCTCTGTGTTCTACAGACAAGACAAGCGAACTCCAAGCCACGAGGACAGAATTCAGATGGTATAGACACAAGAAGTGCTCTCAATCACTGAACGCTGCATACTCAACGACGACTCCCTATCTGGAGGCGAAGTCCAGATTCGTATAAGTTCGCAACAGTACAGTGTCTAACCGTCGTAACTATAATATCTCCTTAGAGCAAAAGACAGCAAGTCCGTCTGTACCAACGAAAGCTGATACTGAACGACCGTCAAACATGGGCGCTCAAAACCTCTTTCTCTTCACTGCTGGATTCACATCAAAGCTCGGCTCCCCTCCCTCGTGACTGCAGAAGGCGAATCATATTCACGGAATATTCTCCCTCTCTACAGTTTCTCCCGAACGCCAACCAACCATATTTTAGACTTTTGTCATCCAGTGTGGAAAGTTTGCGAGGAAATACCTGTACCCGTTAATTAGAAATTCTTAGAAAGGTACGCTTGTTAGAGTAAAAATCCTCGGAAATAACCCAGCCTGCGAGATTTCCGAGGTAACGCTTGCTCGTTCCTCTCTGTGGCGTCCAAGATTTTCAGGGTTTCCGGTTATACTTCCTGCCTATCTACAATACCTCCTTCAGCGCTCAGGTTCCCTGACCGTCGGGATAGAGCTACTTCTTCTGTTACGCAGGACCAACACACCTGTGCGGGCTTTCCCACCCAGGGCTTGAGTTACGCCTGCCGTTTCATTTCCACTGGCGTTCCAACCTCTGCTAGTATAGGCAATCATTCATTACGCCGTTTTGATAATAAAGACACCCCATCATCTTTCATGCTATAAGCGTTAACAACTATTTAAGAGGTGTACGTGACAAAGTCAGTCTTCTTTAAATATTCATATATATGATGTACAACCTATCAAATGACACCTAATTCCGGTTGTAAATCACGGCACAGTTTGTAGATGAGTGCTTGTAAGTTACGAAATTGTAGCCACCTTAAATACTGACACTTTATGGTACACAAAACTGGTCAAAACATGTTTCAGAAGCAACGAAAAAAATGCCAAATTAAAAAGAACGCAAATCTCTCAATATTGGCGAAGTTCTACACAAGACAAAAATTTAACTCGAACTTCAGTGCTGTATTCTTTTAATAGTTTCCACAAAGAAACTGTCTCAAAATCTAGCATGAAATCTAAAGAAATTTTGTTCGTATGTAAATTACACCAGCTGCAACACGATCAGTACCTTCACTGCGTAATGGCGAAAGTAATATTACCGATGACAGTGCTACTAAAGCGTATTTACTAAATCTATTTTCCGAAATTTCTTCACTAAAGAAGACGAAGCAAATATTCCAGAATTTTAACCATGAACTACTGCCGACGTAACATAAAATCAGGTATGCTCGATGTAGCAAAGTAGCTTAAAACATTTAAGAAAAGCGAAGTCTCCGATCCATAGTGTACACCTGTTACATTTCTTTCAGAGTATGCTTATGTAATAGCCCCGTAGTTAATAATAATGTACAGCCGCTAGCTCGACGGAAGATCCGTACCTAAAGATCACACGAATACTCTAGAATGGAAGAAGGAGTAATCCGATTAATCATAGACCCATATCACTGACGTCGATTTGCACTAGGATTTTGGAACATACATTGTGTTCGAACATTATGAGTTATCCAGACGAAAACGATCTGTTAACACACAGTTAGCGCTAATTAGAAAATATCGTTCTTTTCAAGCACAAATAACACTTCACTCTCACAAATTAATGAGGGGCTCTCAAACTGATTTAGAATTTCTAGATTTCAAAAATGTTTTTTTGTAACGCCCCTCATAAATAGGCTTATTATCAAGTTACGTTCCTATAGAATATCGTTTCAGTCGTCGTGATTTACTGTCGGAAAGTTCACAGTTCGTAGTAACTGACGGAATGTCATCGATCAAATAGAAGTGATACCTGGTATTCCGCAAGCAAGTGTTATAGACCCCGCTGCATTTTCTAATCTATATAAAGGATTTCGGAGAAAATCCGAGCAGGCATCTTAGATTGTTTGCCGTTTACTAAAGTCATCAGAAGTTCACAACGAATTGCAAAATGATTTAAACAACATACGTGAGTGGTGCGAAAGGTGGTAATTGACACTAAGTAATGAAAAATGTGAGACCAACCACATGGGTATTAAAAGGAATCCGTTAAATTTTGGTTACATGTTAAATCACACGAATCTAAAGGCTGTCTTTTCTACTAAGTACCTAGGAATTAGAACGGCGATCAGCTAAAACAGGCTCGATAACGTAAATGTTGTCGTGGGAAAGGAAAACCAAAAACTGGGTTGTACAGTCAGAACACTTAGAAGATGCAACAGATTTACTAAAGAGACTGCCTACACTACACTTGTTCGTCCTCTGCTAGAGTAATACTGTGCAGTATGGGATCCTTACCATATACGATTTTGAGACAGTGGACATGGAAAAATTTCAAAGAAGGGTAGTTTGTTGGATATTATACGGGAATAGAGTAGGAAGTGTCACCGATATTATCTGAGAGTACGGGTGGTAATCACTAAAACAAAAGGCGTTTTCCGTTGCGGCGAGATCTTTTATCTCCGAAGTTCTTATCCGAATGCGGAAATATTTTGTTGATTCCCATTTAGATACGAAGACCGATTATTGTAATAACATAAGAGAAATCAGAGCTCGCACGGAAAGCTTTAAGTGTTCGCTTTTCTCCACGGACTTTCAGAGAATGAAAAGGGTAAAGTGTGAATGTGGTGCGACGAACACTCTGACAGCCACTTACGAGTGAACTGTAGTCATGCAGATGTAGAAATTTTTTTGTAGTATGATATACATGAACAGTAAGTAAAATTTGGTTATTTCCTCTCATTAGAGGTACAAGTACGCACCTATCAACAGCTCGAGTATATGTAGACTTGTTTCTCTCTTTCACACACAATTGAGTGAGACTGTGCCTCGTAAGGCAAGACGGATCGGATGGAGCATTGAGATTTGATGGTTACGAAGTTAAGTGAACATTAAAAAACTGTCGTTCCACTATTGGACTACGGGACTGAACCCATAGTTAGTCACCCTGAACGTATCACCAGTACATATCTGTTTACATCGAAGTACAGAAAGAGGAAGAATATTTGGTGTCCCATGATGTATTAATGGACAATAGCGCAGATAAACTTCCTGAATTTAATGTACATTGGCAGGTCCCACCGCTCCAATTACAGTAACGTGTTCTTATTGGAGCGTTTGATACTTTTCACAACCGTTTCATAAAGCTTCAAAGTACACGTCTCTTACTCTTCATGATTTTTTCTGAAGGTCTTATCGGTCGCTTATCGCTTCAGACTTTCTACCATTCCTTTCACTCTTTCGCATGCAACATCCAAACCAATCAGCTAATTACGGTTGGATGAGTCACATTACTACTCATAAAAGGGACTTCTCATCTATGTCTTCCATAGACAGACTGTAGTTTTCTACTCCTTGTAGTTGATGAAGTATACCTTAATGTATTTGTTTGACGCTGTGCCGTGAATTATCAGTTTTATGGCACACTTGAACTCCCACCGCGTCTAGTAGTGGCGCCGGCGCTGCCAGAGGGCCAGCGTGTCTGCTAGCGCCGAGGCTAGAAGCGGAGCTGCGCCAGAGTAGTCAACAGCAGATTGCACATTAGCATACAGAACTGAAGCCGCAACGTCAATTGGGTGTCTGCTCTGGGCCGCCGAGGAGAGCAGCTGACAAATTCGGTGCACCCCCGAGACTGACCATGCATGACGTGGCAGCCGAGCTTCTTTCTCTCTCTCTCTCTCTCTCTCTATGTCTTTTTCGCTTCCTCTGGTAATTTCCATTTAATTTTTTCTCGTTGCTTATTAGTTCCCTAAGATATCTCTGAGGGTTTCTATGCTGTGCCACGCTTCTGGGTCCGCAGTGCTGGCATATTTGAGGTATATCGTGGCAGATGTTTTTCTCTCTATCTTTTCTAATAATTTCCGTGTTCTTTCTTTGATTCGTAGCTGGATGGTTCGGATTTCCAGTTCTTGATGCATCTCCTGCTATCTAGTCCAGCAAGGTGCTTTTAAAATGATTCTGTATCGTTTGTAATATACCGGGTGATCAAAAAGTCAGTATAAATTTGAAAACCGAATAAATCACGGAGGAATTTAGATAGAGAGGTACAAATTGGCACACGTGCTTGGAATGACATGGGGTTTTATTAGAACCAAAAAAATGCAAACGTTCAAAAAATGTCCGACAGATGGCGCTTTATCTGATCAGAATAGCAATAATTAGCATAACAAAGTACGACAAGCAAAGATGATGTTCTTTACAGGAAATGCTCAATATGTCCACCACCATTCCTTAACAATAGCTGTAGTCGAGGAATAATGTTGTGAACAGCACTGTAAGGCATGTCCGGAGTTATGGTGAGGCATTGGCGTGGGATGTTGTCTTTCAGCATCCCTAGAGATGTCGGTCGATCATGATATACTAGCGACTTCAGGTAACCCCAACGCCAATAATCGCACGGACTGAGGTCTGGGGACCTGGGAGGCTAAGCATGGCGAAAGTGGCGGCTGAGCACACGATCATCACCAAACGACGCACGCAAGAGATCTTTCACGCGTCTAACAATACTTTGTTTTTTTTTTGTTCTAATAAAACCCCATGTCATTCCAAGCATGTGTGTCAATATTTACCTCTCTACCTACATTATTCCGTGGTTTATTAAGTTTTCAAATTTATACTGACCTTTTGATCACCTGGTATTGATGTTGGGACAATATGTAAACACCATGAGGAACAACCGGAGATCATAGCTGGTGAGTTGATTTATACAGTATTCGCTTTTGTTTTGTCGCATTTAATTTCATGTGATTGTCTCTCGCCCACTGTTCGGTAAGATCAAGTTTTCCTTCATGCGTATGACTGTAGCGTTGGGTGTTCTGCTATATCTGAGTACCGCAGAGTCATCAGCAAACTGAACCACGACTATATGCGGTAATATGCAAATGTGATTTACATAGATGATGTACAGTCGCAGAGAGAGTACCGATCCTTGTGGTATTCCTTCTGACATCGTAGAAATCAACTTTTGACGAACTATTTTGCTATCTTTAGTAAAATTGTCAATTAGTTTCACGTAACAGTCTGTTATTATTACGAGATCGTTTACTGGTAGTCTATCCTTTAAAATTTTATCATTAGTTTTTCTTCATCCAGGAACACCGCAGCGGTTGAGTAAGTCCTGATCATTTTATATGCAATGCTTTGGGATATCATCACTAATTCCATTTCTGCTGAAAGTATTGTCTGAAATGCGAACTGTTCTAGTCCTACAATGCCATGTTCCGCATGCGGTTGTCTATGTGAGATATTATCCTCTCAAACACTTTTGATGAAGATGGCCGGGGTTTATGGTTCGGCCATTTTGTGGAATTTCGAGGTCTGTCTCTGGTTCCGGTATCGGTGCTTTCCACATAGACGGAAATATTCTCGTAGGAGGCAGTTATTAAACGTCCGTGTTAGCAACACTTTGTGTTTTCTTGCTAAGTTTTTCAGTTGTTCACTGGAGATACCATCAGGACCATGGGCTGACATAAGTCACACGTTACTACGCCGCGCAACATAATTAATAGATCATTATTTTGAAACCCGCAATTGCCACCCATTCCGACGCATCAGCTTAAATTCCGCTCAAAGGTGCGTACGACCTACGTGTCTAATGGTGCAAAAGCATGATGCCCTAGGACGTCACCTTCGGACACAACGACGCTTCAAACAACAAGGTGTCCACACATGCGAGAAAAGGCTACAACTTGTAAGTTCATGTGACGTGTAAGATGGGTTAAGGACACCACATTGGCATAAAACTTCTACATAGTTCTTCCCAGCACCACCACGGACGTGTCACACAATGGAAAGGTGGTTAAAACTCCTCTTAACCATATTTCAAGCTTTCTTTTGACGCCTTTGCTACGCAGGTTACAACCGCGACGTCACCGTTAAAATCATGTGGTTTTCTTCTGAGTGGCCGACGAATACATTCCAGACAAATAGCCGTTCAGAATCAGTACGACAACGTCTTACGGAGTGGCATAAATGGCGTCAATGGAACCACCACTTTCCCTAAGGTGTTGATTCCCTCACATTTCGCTCTCGAAAACCACAGTTCTCAGTGTGATGAGCAACAGGAAGGCATTCCTGACACCATTTGATTTTGCTGACACGCTCAGACATTTCAGTCCTTCTGTAAGGTCATTTTGGGCTGCATTCACATTAAACGTGATCTGACTCATCTGGTGGGCAGCGCGACCGCAGATTTTGCGCTCGTGCACAGGCCGGAACTACTAGGGATCGTTGGGTGCCATTCGACGTAATTTGATCGTGACTCTTGGCATGAAAGAATACTTTTGCATTTTCGTCTCTCCTTTTTCGTCCCTACCATGGTGTGATCACAGGGTGGAGGGGGCGGGGGGGGGGGGGGCGGGGGAGGGGGCAGCGGTAAGGGAGGAGTGCAATATTAAGATGTGCTTGAATAAAACGGCAGTGGGTCCCTCTAAGACTTTCCGGTTCTGCGATACCCTGGGTATCACCCATGCACGCACCATAGGTGAGCACACTACAAATGTACCCGTCTGAAAGTTCGACAGAAATTAAACGTCGTGGCTTCACTAGTGCCTGATGGTTCGGCAATACCTTCGAAACCTCTCATGTGCTTTTTGCTTTTCTTCAGGCACTTGAGTAGCCGCAAGGCAGTATGTGTGTCGAAGTTTCAGACATGTACATTTGCTACGTGTTCAACTGAGGTCTTCAAGGGGCGGAAGGGGGAACGGGCACCAGGGGTGTTGCCGAACTGGGGGTCTTAGAGGAATATTTTGCAATTTTATTCATGGACATCTTAATGTTGCACCCCCACCTCGCGTGAGCACTCCGTAGAATGGCGCGATAAAGGGATACAAATGCATAAGTAACCTTTCCTGCCACGGATCACGTTCATATCTCGTCGAATGCTTTTGAGCGGTACCAAGTGGTTCCAACCTGTGCACAAGAGCCAAATTCACGGTCGCGCTGCCCCCCAAAAGGGCCGGATCACGTTTAATGGGTATCCAGTCCCACAATATTCCTAAAAGGGCTTGAAACGTCCGCGGATGTCAGCAGTGCCAAAGGTTGTGAAGAACGTTTCCTGTTGCTCATGGCACTGCGAACTGTGGTTTTCGGCATTTGTGGAAATCAGGGTTGACGCCCGCCAACCCCTGAGGATCTCTCGTGCCGATTCCGAGAGGCGGAGTGCCGGAATGTTTTTCTCAGCCACTCATAAGAAAACATCAAGATTTTAACAATGTGTCCACCGAGCTGTTGTGCGCAGAATTTTGGTGAAGTTTGGGGCCAATGTGACATCATTAACCCATCTCACATGTTACGTAACCCTCCGTGCTATGGCCTTCCTTTCGCATGTGTCGAAACCTTGCTTATTTGAAGCGTCATCGAGTCCGAAGGTGACGTCATAGGGCACCACGATTTTACATCGTGAGAGAGAAATATATAAAACGTACTCGTTGTTGCGAATATAGGAACCATTTGCCGTATAATGGAATGACGGCAGTGACAATTTGTGCTAAACCGAGACTCGAAACCGGATTTCCCGCTTATCACAATCGGTCGCCTTACCATTAGGCTATCCGAGCGTGACCCACGGCCAGACTCGAACTTCCATTTGTCGTCAACCACATGTCTACATCGTTCACTCATTAAGTATATTCGAGCACAAGGCGACACTTTCATTGAAAGTCGCTTGCTTGGCGTCGGCGAATAAATGCGGCATTGCAGTGTCTGTGTTGTTCAAAACACGATGCAATGCTCCTTCTGATGTGCATGTACACGGTAACGTATTTCTGGACACCACACTCAATTACGAACACCCATAGTCACTTCAAAAATAAAAGTGCAATGTGAGTATCGCATCATCAGTATAAGATTGGCCGTGAAATATTTCGCTGTAGAGGAAGGCAAGAAACGAATGTGTGTTGCCTGTAATGAAGTTTTGCTGTTTTCAGGATAAACAATATTCGTCGCCACTACGATAAAACGTATGGTGCACACTTTGATAAGCAGCAGGAGCTACATAAAATAAGCTTCATACGTGGAATTCGTTTTCAACAACACATTTTCAGGTAACGTATCCAGCAAAGTGAATTCATTACGAAAGTAAGTAAACGAATTAATAATGAAATTGCCGAACGAGGCCAGTCATTCACTGACGGCGTTTACATAAACAGGTGTGTTTTAATGTCGCTGAAGGCCCGTTTCCTGAGAAAATCTAACATTGTAAAGCATTTACCCTTTCAATAAACGCAGCAGCAGGTGGAGTTGGAGATATTGCTTATAATTTATCAGATCGGTTGCAAGAAAAGACATCTAAGTTTGTTGGTATTCAAAAGCTATGGAAAAATCTATAGACATACCTGACACTGCTCAAGTACTGTTGTTTTTAGGGATATTAACATAGACTTGGAAGTTACTTAAGAACTAGAAGATCTGGTTTCTTGCATGGTGCAACGAAAGGTACCAATATTTCTCAAGGAGTCCAGCTCACTTTATCAGTGAAGTACAACCTTCCTCGTTCTAAGCTGAAATGTCCGTCAAACATGCAGTTTCTACCGAAGGCAATCTCAGAAAGTGAAGCTAGTGGTGTCACCTCTACAATACACTGATTCTTCATCAAAAAGTTCTTTACACAATGTCAATCGATATTTCCTGTGTGACGAACCTTCTTTCGTCAGTTTCATTTAAAGTCATGGCGCTCAAACACCCTCAGTTAAAGTCTTCCATAGAAAATTCTGAATCTTTGTCAAGTGGTCACCCTCAGCATACGCCAGTAACATCTGTGGTAAATTGTGGCCATGTTTCGTTTTACAGAGAAAAGAAACTGAAATATTTTGGAACGAGATAAACAATCCTTTGTAAGTCCTGTCGCACAAAGAATGTCTGTGGAATCTAGCTGTCGTGGCTTATGTTGCTCTCCATTTGAATGAACTGAAAAAAGAAACACTCAGGAGAGTAACAGTATTATTTACGGCTTTTAAACACATGTGAATGCTGCCAGACAAGAACTGATACTTTTTAACACAGCAACAGGCATGACTACCAACAAGCTGTCTGTCCTCATGAATGGCCACCAACAAACGGTTGCTAAGAAACAAGTGGACCACCCTGTTGCTGAACATGCTGCCAAACATGATATCCTTCATTTCAGTGACTGCTTCCAAGGCTGTGCCATATGGATCCTTCCCACCAATACCAGCTTTTCTGAATTGCGAAGGTGTAAACTTTCCCTGCAATAAATCCTACAGTGCTGTAACTCTACAGGCCTCAACCTTCGTTAGTCACTCTCCTCACCCATCCTGCCAATTCCCTGTTCCCATTCCAGCACTAACAGCCATCATTCCACCACCACACCCAGTCTTTTTATTTCTCTCCTTTTCCGCTACTTTCGCCCCCGCCCCTCCCCATCTTTCCCCTGTCCTCCATCTAACCCGCAGCACTTCACTGTCCGCCACCCCTACCATACTATCCCTCCCCCTCCCAATCCCAGCCTCTTCCTTACCCCCACTCAATCGCCACTCCCATCTTGCACTGGTGCTGCTGCTCACAGTGTGGTTCCTATTGCCTGAAACTGCAGTCAAGTGTGTGAGTTGCGTTTGTGTGTGTGTGTGTGTGTGTGTGTGTGTGTGCGCGCGCGCATGTGTGTCTATTGTTGATGAAGGCCTTAATGACCAAAAGCTTTCATTGAGAGAGTGTTTGTTGTGCCTATCTGCGATTCAGAATATCTGCTATATGGTGAGACGCAGCGTGCCTTCTCATAATATTGTTACACTATAGAAAACATAGAAAACTATTGCCGAACACTACCAGTCATGTAGACACCTTAATAATAAGTAAAGAAGACTGTGCAGGCCCTGTTTTGTGTTTAATTACAAATAGCTGTTTCAAAAAATTTTCTGCATTGGAGCTCGTATACACAGGATGTATTCAACTGTTCTTGCTATTGACTTTAATGCAACGAGCAGTGCCTTCAAGTATCACACAAAAGAGTTTCATATTATCCCACTCACTACATGTAAATTGTTAGTGCTACAGAAAAAATGAATAGGACCTCTGCAGGTAATTTATCCTAGTTAAATTTTGTACTGGAATACGTTTTCCTGGAGCCCATAGTTGAGTTTTTCAAGAATACCTCGTTTGTAGGCCACTTTTTACGTTTCTCTTAAATCATTCGCAAACTACAGCCTCTACCGAAAATGAATACCGCTACAAAATTTAGCCAAATTAAATTTCATAAAAAGGTAGTGTTCATTTTTTCTGTAGGATAGATAGTTCAGGCATATCAAAGGAAAATAAATGAATATCTTGCATGTGATATTTGAAGGGGATTGAGGGGCAACTGAATTAGCCTGTAGAGCAGATAGCTTAATGTTAAAGTCTGAAAGTATGTCACGAAATAGCTTATCGTCAATATTAAAATATTGACCAGCCAATAGCGTTAGTTCACGTACTATTCGGCTGTCCTCTGCGGGTCTTTGTGTACACCAAATGTGGGCTGCAAGACCCCACTGGTTGGCTTGTGACGTGCACGACTTAGTGACAGCGATAGAAAGTTTTAAGCCACTGCTGTACTGCATTCAGTTAGGTTTTGTAAGGCTTTCGCACTTGCATTGGTAGCAAATTGTCCTTCACCACTTGTGAATAAAAGTGTTTTTCATGCGACTGAAGCTGTTGTATATAATAGTTTGTGATCGCTGCATTGCCCAATTTGTTTACAAAAATTATCTTCTTCAACGTAACTCCTCATCGTTCTGTCAGACTGGATCTCGGCAGCAAATGCTCTTGGAGTGGCGACGCGCTCAGTGGTGCTCCCTGCGCCGTGACGGCGAGTCCGCTGAGTGCCAGAGAGGTGGGCGTGGCGGGCTGGCCTACCTGTCACCTGGGCCGGGCGGCGGGTCGCGTTGCGCCGGCCTCGCCTTTGATCTACCCGAGCGGCCGTGGCTGTGGCCGCACACCGCACAGTTGTCTGCCCGCTTCCGGCGCCGCAGGCTCGCCTTTCACGCGCACACCGCGCTGACAGCACCCTCCTCCACCTGCCGCGGCCGCCGGCCGTGCCGCTAATGAATGGATTAGGGCTCGCTGCCCCGCGTGTCTGCGACGTTCGCCGAGCCCCCCGTCTGGGCGTAATTAAAGGCCCCGGCTCGTGACGGCCGCTTGATTTTGGTAATCGATTGGGGTTCGTTGCATTCAAACGGCGTCACTACGTTGCCCTGAGCGTGTAGGAGCGCTGTGATACATACAGAAAGCGTGAGATCGTTACTTGACTGGCGTAGGGTAGCGGTGAGCTGCGCATGAGACAAAGTATAAGGGGGATTGTGATTTAAAAAACTCTACCGTGTCTCTCTAAACTGATCCACGAGGGCATCTGAACTGTAATGAACTCTAATTTTTTGCGTGAAAATTCTTAAACATTTTTTAATACAACAAACGTTATCCACATTCTACTTCTTCACATCTACATATTTTCAGCCCTCTGCCATAGAGGGCTCCGAATTGTAGCGCTTAACATCGCTATGGATAACGTGACTACGTGTGCTGCAACACAGTTTCGAATTCGAAGAGTTCGTCCACACATGGAGTACCCCCTCTTTCAGCGTGACAATGCCTGACCCTATACCAATGCTGCGACATCTGCAACAATCCGACTCCTTGGATTCACTGTCATCTATCATCCTCCATGAAGTCTAGTCTAGGCTCCATCCGATTTTCATCTGTTTCTAAAACTTAAAGAACACTTTCTATGACTTGAATGATAATAATGAAATGGTGCAAGCAGAGGCAAAGACGTGGCTCCGTCAACAGTGTCAAACACTGTACAGCGACGGTGTCAAAAAAGACTGGTCTCTCACTGGGAGAAAAGTGTTCGTTGGCCAGGTGACTATGTTGAGAAATAAATCTGTTGACACGAAATATGGTTCAAATCGTTCAAATGGCTCTGGCACTATGGGACTTAACTGCTGCGGTCATCAACCCCCTAGAACTTAGAACTATTTAAACCTAACTAACCTGAGGACATGACACACATCCAAACCCGAGGCAGGATTCGAACCTGCGACCGTAGCGGTCGCGCGGTACCAGACTGTAGCGCCTATAACCGCTCGAACCACCCCGGCCGGCCACGAAGTATGAAGATGAGTAATTTTAATAACGTTTATTTTACTCAAAAAGCTTTAAGAGCTTTCACGTAAAAATTCGGAAGCATCACATTTCAACATACCTTGCATTTGCTACGACAACTAATATCGGCCACTAGATGAAAGGGTAGCACTCTCTTTCTCGTTGGCTCTTGTATTTCATCCCATATAACGTTATTTACTGGACGGCACAAATCGCTAACTGGTCAAGCGTAATAAAAGGGGTTGTTTGTGTAATTTTTACTGCACTGCTTTGTTGTAATCAGCTTAATTTCAGTGTTTCATTGTTTAACAGATACAGTACATTCAAAATTCTAAAAAATGAGTCAGCGAACACACACTATGTTAAAATAAGACAAAAATTACATACCTTTATGTGGAGGATCTTAGCTTTTGCACTTTCAACAATCAGCATCGCTGACCTTTCTCTTAAGTGTTTTGTACTAAATTAAATAGCTTGCGGATAATAGTGTGATTCATTTTCAATCGGCAGATGTTTACTCCCTACCCATGACAGACATTTTGTTTGCAGCGCGTGCGTGGAGACTAGGTTACGTAAAAGTGTCAAGCTAGTGAGAGTGCATCACGAAGAGAGAGTGAATCACGAAGACGGCCTTTGGGACTGATGCCCTTATAAACTTTATTTAAATAAAATTCTGTACCTGTGTCGGAGTCAGTTGCACGCCGTTGCCTTTCACGTGCAAAATTTTCTACTAACTGAGTTCACTAGACACTGCTCAGTCCCACCAGTAGCATATTCCTACTTCCTTTTTCCAAAATTCACAGGTTCCATCCAACATGTCTCGTTGGACCAATACTCCTCCGAAAACATGGCTTGGTCACGAAACTGCGAAACCGCTTCATTAGTCATCCCTGTGTAGTCAACATGGTGCTTCCAGCGAAACAATGGGTCCAGGTTCGAAACATAGTCTCACATTTAATCTGTCAGGAAAGTTCATAACAGCGAACAAATGACTGACTGAATTTCATATTTCAAGTTTTAATTTCTGGAATGTAAGAATCGTTCTCGTTACATATGTATCTGCTATTATTAATTTCACTTTCCTTTTTGAATGTATTAAGGTGGCAATGATAGTCGCTTTAACGGTGTTAGTCTGTACTGCTGTGATAGTGTCTGACATCAGTGCCAATAATCAATTAACTCCTACTCGTTGGGATGGAAGAGTCGGTTTTGTCATTTTTGTGAAAGTGATTATCCGTCACCCTTCCCTCGGTTACGAAAGCGGCATGTAAAACATCATGGCGTCGTGATTATTCCATCGATCTATCGTCCGCTCGTGTTCCACGATTACAGAGTTAAACGGTGTGTAGACTAGTCAAAATCTGACTGAAACACGGTGTAGGAGAGTGCATATCACTCATTCCAAAGACATCATAAATCTCTTCAACTTCCTCTCGGCATTTTAATAGCTCAGAAAATACTTTATACATCTTATTCCCCCACATGTATCCAATACCGAACTGTATTAGCAAAACTATCCTTTTGTATTCTGAATTTTTTTTCCCTTATAAGATCCAAACCTACTTATCGTTCAGGTCAGCTCAAATAAATGGCTCTTGTGTTAAGATTTTTAGTTTTCTTAGGGCCACTCTAGCTGACTTTCTATGAAAGCATTTTACCTGTCACAAGAGACTAAACCATCGCATTTGTGAGAAATTCTTTCATTTATCCTTCAAGTATATCATTATATCCAGTTGTCATGCGAGTTCTTCTCTGTTGAACTTCTCAATCCTTTAACGACTACTGTGCTTCCTTGTTGGAAATCTACTAACCAATTTCCTAGAATATCATAAAAAATTAACTGATTAATAAAAAATGAAATCGCCCCACAATGGGCGTAAATGTAGTATATATATATATATATATATATATATATATAGAAATTTACTAATATAACATAAGGAAGTGTTTATGCTTACTAACATTATTGTTCACAGATTAAAGTAATGCATCATTGTCAGACATGGCCAGTAGTTCAGGTTCAAGTTGCCCTTATATATCACATGACAAGTCGCATCCCCTTAGCTATGACATCATGAACACGTTACAACCCTTGCCACATTTATGTATGATGTCAATCACGACTCATTTCTTCTACGCTGGCAACCATCAATAATAAACGGCCAATCGCATCCCAGTACCTTACAGGTCATTAAAATGAAACAGCCCACCATAATCTAGTCGCATAGCAGTCATTTTGGTTTTCCTCAAAATTGTCAGCAACACACAGACACACACACACGCAAACACGATGATTATGCCGAACTTACAGGCGAAGCAGAACTTGAGGCTGTCCGAAGTTCGGTTACAATAGTCTACTTGCTCTAAGTTATAAAGGACCCTCAAAATAAATATTTCCCACATATTAATTGTTCTGTGACGATTGATAAGCATCACTAAGTTCTTTACAAGTTCAACACACACATCTATATGTAAAATTGCTGCCTAAAACCTGATTTTGATCTCTCAAATTGATTGTGCCAATGCTATTTTCATGCTTCAGTAGTTACAAAACACTAGAGGCTGATGAATAAAATGCTAAACAAATAGCTGAGAGTCCATTCCATGTTAGGTCTAAGCGAGGCAATGTAGCAGAAGTAATTTGAAAAAGTTTGTAACAGTTGAAAACACATTGTAGCTGAAATACTTAGATAAGCAGGCAAGCACAGATACAGACATACTGAATTACTCTCAGCTACTGGAAGATTGTAATTCATTCCATTTCAGGTCTACATTTGGTGTAAGGCACAGTGAACTCTCAAAATAAATATTTCTGCATGTACATTATTCTATGATGCTTGTCAAATAATACAATGGTACATCCACATCTAAAACACGTAATGGATCTCGGCACTTACATTTGAGACTAGTTCTTGATGGTTTGTAGAACGAACAGTCTTCGCTCAAGATTCTTAGAAGGTTTTCGGTACTTTTTCACCTTAGAACATTTTAGGGGTGGAGGTAGGTAATGCGTCATATTCTACACCAAAGAAATATAGTCGGTGACATTGATTGGCAGATATTTCGTTTTATTACAAATATTTCACACCTTCTCAGGGTTATGTTCAAATTATGGTGCCATACCTCTTAAAAATATTTACGGACTGTATTTCTGGTAACGAACAACACAAAACGCCGAAAATCCGATCAAAATATGTGCTGTAACAACACACAACATACTCAAGAGGAAGTGAACTGGCCATCCCATTTCAGGAACGAATGAAGGAAGTTGGTTCGATGTGATCTCCATTGCGATGTAACTGCACGTTTACGTAATACGCAAGGAGCACTTCATAATACTAAATATTTTCTTAGTACATAACATTACCAAAGCAAGTGGCGGAACAAGGCAGATATGAAACACGCACACTCACAACTCCCCCCCTCCCGCCTCTCATCTCTCTCTCTCTCTCTCTCTCTCACACACACACACACACACACACACACACACACACACACACACAAAGCTACATAAAGTAATATTCTATTCCTTCTCAAAATACGTAAGATATCGAGTTCAAAATACATGTGGCACTTTCTGTAAGATTAAAAATATTACCATGGCTTGCAAATTGGCGCTACTGGTAAACAGCACTTTAAGAATCATTTGTATAGATAGCTTTATCGCACTATATTAGCACAACAGATCTTCGAATTAAATATGTCTGCATCTAAATTCTCTGTATTACTTGTTAGGATACACGCAACTTGCTTATTGAGACTACTAAGGTAAATTGAATGTTAGTAGGTGAATATAGTCCGAACTTTGTACAAAGTTAAAATTCACCAAAGAACCTAAAATTCGTTTGTACAGCTTACCAAACACGCACGACCCCAACTACTGATCTCGCAGCCTGAAGTGCAAAAGGCGACGAAAAACGCCAAAGTCAACAATGTTACTCCTCTTATACCAAAGTCAGCCAAACATTATAGCAACCCCTTGCGGGGATGTTCACATCATCATTCAGTACAAGACCTTGCTCATCTTCTGCTGATAATACTAGGGTATCAACTTTCTCACGAAGTACAAAACGTTCGCCATCTTCTGCTGATAATGCCAAACATTACACTAACCCTAATGATGCGATGCTAACTTTATCTTACAGTACAAATGTTAGTCAACTTCTGCTGATAATGGAAGAAAAATCATGATCCGGAGCGACCCTTAAGATCCAACGGGAGAATACATGTACGAAACAGAATGATTAACACTATGAAAGATCGCGGCCATAGTAGTGAACTGTAAGGTGGGAAACACGCATTTTACCATTTAAAAATAATAAATATGGCCACAGACAGATTATCTACTCGAGTCAAAGATGTTACTTTAGTGAAGTCTTTAGTTGATTAGAAAATGACATCAGAATAGACAACCATCTAAATCTATCATTAACTAACGAAAATTACAAACGTAGAATATTAACTGAGAGAAGTAGATATGTGGAATATCGGTTGGCAAAATTACCTGCTGGGGGCCAGAATTAGCTCAAGATAATATACTTGACATTTTGAAATTTAGCTCGACCTGTCTGCACATCATTTACAGTGATTGTATGTCTGATTATAGAAACCAAGAAGCACGTGCAATTGCGAACTCACTGAAGAATCTCGGAAACTGAATCTAGACATCATTCTTAGTTTTAAGATTGCAATGGTCCTTAACATGCCGAGGTGGTAAGTTTTTCTTACTATTATCATTCGTGCCATATACGCACATCAGTGACATGAGAATGAACAACTATCTAAATCAGTCATTAAATAACGAAAATTACAAACGTAGAATATTAACTGAGAGAAGCGGTCCGGCTGCCATCAAAAACTTCACTAGTACCTCTTCGATATAGACTCAGACATAGTTAATGGAGACTGCTGTGCCATTTGACATTGAAGACAGTGAGTACTAAAGCGTTCAGCACGAAATCCATGGACGAACACCCGATTTCTAATTAGTTAAGGACTGACAGCTCACTTACTCCCACGAAAAGCCTCGGCAACCACTCCTCTTACATTTATACGAGTCTACCAACGGCGCGCCGGCCGCGGTGGTCTCGCGGTTCTAGGCGCGCAGTCCGGAGCCACGCAACTGCTACGGTCGCAGGTTCGAATCGTGATTCGGGCATGGACGTGTGTGATGTCCTTAGGTTAGTTAGGTTTAAGTAGTTCTAACTTCTAGGAGACTGATGACCACAGCTGTTAAGTCCCATAGTGCTCAGAGCCATTTGAACCATCTACCAATGGCGTAAGTGTTTCCTTTTTTAAAATCTTCCACCAGAACAGGTGAAATGCTAAAAAGCGACAATCTAAAACCTTCGCACGGTACGTTACGTCCTTCTGACGTCACATTAATTTCACCAGCCGCTAGTCTCGCATCACAACCCTTGGGTAAAGCTAAAAACTTTGACTGAAGCATTCCATCAACTCTGCAGTATCTTCTGAATCTGTAATATATCAGAGATATTTGAAGGCCAGCTGCAAGATTATGAGTTAAATGTATTATCTTACGATGGCCTGGACACCTGCCTCCTGCCAAGCAGATTTCCGTCATCCATAGTGAATGCATTCAGCTTGACTGTCCGAAGTGAGTACATGCAGTAAACTGTGCAATAGGCTCGGCTTCAGTATGATGCCAGCTGAGGCAACTTTTTCCAAGACAACGCTAGGATAGTTGCTACTTGTCAAGTAGGTGCTTCTACTTGTCGATACCCTCGCTATTGCGGACGATATGACCCCGTCTGGAAGACGGTTTCGGCATGCCGCTCTTATGGCTCTCCAGCCCCGTACCCTCAGCACATCGCAAGGCTGAATCTCACCCAAAAAAGAAACTGAAATATGAAGCACCGTACTAAAATAAAGAATATTAACCAGCGGTGATAAAATAGTCGCATACAACTACTGTATCGACATTACATCGTATCAAAAGTTATACTATCGTACCCTGTCTAACTCAACTCATGTACAGTCGAATTACTAATCAAACCTGAATGAAAAGAGACGAGCTGAACGGCTTTCTGCTCTTCATGCTAACAGGCTCTATTACACTCTAGAGGCTGTATGATACTTCTATGACATTGCGTGCTGAAGATCGATAGCATAGATACCTATATTTAAAATCTGGGACTACCATATTTTCAACTATCCCCTATCAAATTCTGACAAATATTGTATCAGCTCCATGCTAGGGTATTTGGTTTTATGTTGCAGTTCAATACATTTCTTAAATTCAGTTTAAAATGCTAAGCAGGCAAGACAGTAATAGCTGACACAAACAGATCTGAAACAGTATTTTAAAAACACAGTCTGACAGTGTTTGTATCATAAGTTGACCATGTATGTGTCATCACATGGCCGGCCGAAGTGGCCGTGCGGTTAAAGGAGCTGCAGTCTGGAACCGCAAGACCGCTACGGTCGCAGGTTCGAATCCTGCCTCGGGCATGGATGTCTGTGATGTCCTTAGGTTAGTTAGGTTTAACTAGTTCTAAGTTCTAGGGGACTAATGACCTCAGAAGTTGAGTCCCATAGTGCTCAGAGCCATTTGAACCATTTTTTGTCATCACATGACAACAAAAGTTAGATACTGGATTTTAAAACTATACTCTTTCAGAAGTAGCTGAATGTGTGTACAAAACTTGCAGTGTGTGTGTGCAGTGGGTGTCACCTACTCCCAGTGTCTGCTACTGGGGTTGCCCACCACACTACAGAAAAACTGTAAGATGTTGTTCCATGTTACTGTTCAACTATATTAAGTAGTCCTCTATGTTATAAAACAATTGTGATAAGGTACCCCACGTAGTGCTTAGAAAATGTAGTCCATCAACAAAGGAGGTGGCTTACAAAACACTCGTTCGACCTATACTTGAGTATTGCTCATCAGTGTGGGATCCGTACCAGATCGGTCTGACGGAGGAGATAGAGAAGATCCAAAGAAGAGCGGCGCGTTTCGTCACAGGGTTATTTGGTAACCGTGATAGCGTTACGGAGATGTTTAATAAACTCAAGTGGCAGACTCTGCAAGAGAGGCGCTCTGCATCGCGGTGTAGCTTGCTCGCCAGGTTTCGAGAGGGTGCGTTTCTGGATGAGGTATCGAATATATTGCTTCCCCCTACTTATACCTCCCGAGGAGATCACGAATGTAAAATTAGAGAGATTAGAGCGCGCACGGAGGCTTTCAGACAGTCGTTCTTCCCGCGAACCATACGCGACTGGAACAGGAAAGGGAGGTAATGACAGTGGCACGTAAAGTGCCCTCCGCCACACACCGTTGGGTGGCTTGCGGAGTATCAATGTAGATGTAGATGTAGATGTAGCAGTGAAACTGTAACAAACACCTCTCGATGTTATTGTGACACTGTAACAATTTGCCTCCCAAGACACAGAAACCATATCATGTTACAGTGAAACTATAATAAGTTACCCCATGCAACAGCAAAAGTGTAACAACTTGGCATCCCCATTTCGGTGATACACTAACAATTTGCCCTCTATGTTACATCAATACTGTAACAAGTGGTCCTACATTACAATGTTTTTCAGTGCATTTGTATTCCATGCCTAATCGTTTCCCACGGTAACAATTTTTCAGTGTAACCTATTTCTAGCATTACAAGTTTTGAGTGCAATTCTTCCCTATTGTAACACTTTTCCAGTGTAACAGTTATCCACTATAACCATTTTCCTTTGTAAGTGTTGTAAGTACTGTTGGGTGGGTCAAAGAAGGCCATGGTGATTGTCATAACTCAACATATGCAACACTGTTGGTGGAAAGTTTACATGGTGACTGTCTTACCCTGCATGTGCAACGTAGTAACCAGCATTACCCACAGATACTATTCGGTGGGGCAATGACGATCAGTTGACATGAATTTCACTACCCAGCACACCAATTTATCTCGACTCGACGAAAAATGGCATGCTTGGAGGTTGCGTTAATGCGCAAGCCAAGATTTTAGTAAGTCCAATCAAGACGTTTACCAAGGAAATTGAGATTTTTTCAGTTAATTTACAACTTGTTCCAACATGCAAAAATGATTAGTCAGAATGTAGAGATGTACATTGCTGAGTTGTCAGTGTGGCTGACTGCCATATGGGGGCCCCGGTTCTAGCACTGAAAATAAATTGAGCAATTGCATGTTAATGAAGATAAAGGATTTTATGCTGAACTACAAACACAAGCTCAAAAATAATAGCAAATTAACATACAATTACAAACGTTCAGTCAAAGGCCAATGCCTGCTTTCAGTTGTCACTTGTGGCAGGTTTATATCTTGTGGATCAGAGTGCCCCATTTGCAAGCGACGTTCTCCTTGGATTGAAAATTTATTTTTTTTGGAGATGGTTCACCCATTATTGTTGCAACAAGCAATAGCGATTAACCGGAAATTTCATTTTTATTAATGTCAGCAAATCAGGACTTGTTTCAAAAATCAGAGTCGTTAGTTAGATTCATACACCAAGTACACAGGATAGTAACCTATTCATGATATCACAAGCCATACACAATTCACTGTATCATCATCATATTACACACACACACACACACACACACACACACACACACACACACACACACACACACACACACACACAAGTCAGTGACCTCGAGCTCATGAGGTTACGTTCAACCAGCTTCGCTCGTTCCTTCCTCTGCTTGGTCTCACATGGCGTAATCCCTCCAGGTAGAGACCATCCTGTGACTAACACAGAATTATTGTCGTCATGATCAACATCTCTCATCTGCAGGGGTCATCTCTCAGAAGCTGTGTCACTTTGACATTTCTGGGCTCCGATTCTATAAGAAATGCTGCCTAAAGTAGTAAGGAGGGGACGGATTTAACTTCCAAAAAGCTCGATTTTCAGTTTCAACATTTAAAAAATAATTAGAAAAAGTTATTTATCTCCGTTTACAGTAACAGGTGATCAAAATACCTTCTGCTTTGATCTAAGAACAGTAAGGCTCGCCCTTTTGGGATTTGACCTCCAGATTATCGTTGCTCCTGGGAACGACTGGCATGCTTCATATCTTCTTGCATTACAGGTCACTTAGAAGCGCGTGTGAAGGAACAGTCAAGGAGAGAAATTTTGAGACTGTGCTGGCCAAGTCCCTGACCTTCCTCTAATAATCCACTGACCAGAAAATATTGGATTTGTGATACCCTGGTGACAAGGTAAAGACGTACTGGCCACACATATTGCTGCAACCAAATTAACAACGATGTTGCCAGTAGAATGTTTTCTAGGAAGTCTGTCAGCGCATGTTGGATGAACTCTGAACACCAGCTCACCATTAAATTGTTCATGAAAATAGGGCCTATAATCTTATCATGACTGAGTACATACCAGCTATTTACAATGAAGAGCTGTCTATGTGACATATAGTTAGCATTGTGAATATTTAGGTCGGCATTAGATTTGAAAGTGTCTACTGTGCGATATTTAGAAACCAGAAGCAGAACGCAATTTTTTCTGCAGATCATCTTCCGTTAATGGGTGAATAACACGGATGATACTAAAGATGTTAACAATTACCTTATATAATTCTGAAGACGGTACTTTTCCTCACTACAGAATGTTGTGCTTCTTGTACAAAGATGTGGGTCAAGATGCACTGTACTAAGAACATATGCGTTTATAGAAACCTAATACATCTTGCCATTATTGTGATTCTTTGCGTCCAGTCTCCAAAAAGCGGCTTATCAGTGTGTCGATGATTCTGGTATCTCTTTATTAGATCTCTCTGCTTGTAGGTAAGGTCGGCGTCGTGGTCATAATAAAATAAACACATTAAAAGACCCATCGTTTACATTCGCTATTAATGAAAAAATAACATGACCAAACCACAAACCACGCAAAAAGCCTTACATCGAACAGACGAAACACCTCTTTTTAGAGGCGAATAATGTTATTAGGAATAAGGTAATGAAATTTACGAATCAATATGTCTCCTTCATGTAGGTTGAGAGGCGTGGGGTTTCATGGTTGCCAGGGACAGTTTATTCACAACGTCACTGAAATATCGTATATCATGAGAACTTATCGAAGAAAGCTGTTAAGTTTAGAGAACATTATTTTTCCCGAGTTCTCATCTGAAATTCTGAAGCTGACATTGTTTTCTCGATTTTACAGCAGATAGTCGAACGCAGTGTTTCCGAGAAAAGCTGCCTCAACAGCAGACGTGAAGCACCATATATGAAGGAGTTTCCGTGAGTACAGCACAGCGTGTAATCTTGATACAGACGTGATAAAGTTTGTGCTGTTATTGATCTTCGAAACTTTCGTTCGTATGTGGTTGCTCAATACGTCGTAATAATTTTGTGAATAGCCATATAATATATATGATTATTTGCAACGGATCTGGAACTTGTATGCACTGTCTGCATTATGAAAGTCTTCCTTCATATAATCTTCCACGGCAGAACCTTCCTTCTGTCTCTTAGATTTGGGGGCGTTTGCTCTATTCTTATTGACAGATTTCTACTCTTAGAATGACTTCCTTAACGTTACACTACCAGTCTTGTGTGTACCTAGCTGCGTTTCGTGTTCTCTTGGTGAATGCAGCAGGAACTTCATTCGTGATCACAGGTGTCTTCTGATTTGAGTCGGGGTTTCCATCTACCGCCACCATCAGGCCGTCAGCATTCGCTATGTAGCTCATTGCTTTTTATCACAGTACTTAGCTTTTCCAGAAGGATCTCAGAGCAATAACTCAAAATGATGCTTTGTTAATTATGACTTGCAATTAAAATCACAGAACTCAGGGTAGAGAAAATAAGTAGTCAGGAAATTCACGATTTAACACTAACAGTAGTTTGTCAAAAGCTCATCATAAATTTTTAATGGGCTCTCATTAATTGCTACTGTATACATTTTTGTACAGTGGTTAAGAATAAGCTCAAAACATAGAGACTATCTTATCATTCGCAGCGCTGCTAATACTTTTCCTTACAAAGAAGTACAAAACCTTGTAATTGAATGGGTCTGATATGCTCGTATTTCTGCCACACGCTGTTGGGAAAGGGTGGAGAAGACAGTCACCCTTGTTCTTTACAGAGGGATCATCCATTTGAGCTTCCTTCTATCTAAGTCCGAGTCTAGAGCCTTTGCCAATGGACCACCTCGGTCGTCAGTGGGAGGTACGCTGTAAAGACCACTTTAATTGTCAGTAAAATCAAGAGCAATATTTCAAGGTTTATATTGGTTAAATCCCCTAAATTAATTTATACCTTCTCTTGAAGAATTTCAGCTGATTCTTTCATAATACCAAAAGAAAAACAATACTGATGTACACACAGACACGCTTAATGAATGATTCAGATCCCCTTGGGCCGTACAGATAATTGTTCTGTGTGGTTTCCCTGAATCTCTTTGCCAAATGTCGAGATGGCTCCCTTAAAGATAACACAGCCTATATCCCTCCTAGTAATGTAAGAACCTGAGCTCCGTCTTTAAAGAAGCCGCCGTCGACGGAGCATTAAACCCCAAACTTTTTTCATCTTACTTTCACAGCTGAGTCCCAATGGGGAGGACGTATTTCTGCTGTGATCATTGACAGTAGTATTGCAAATATCGACTTAGTGTACTGTCAATGCTGATTTATCGAGTTATACGGAACGGATGAATCGTCACTATTCAGTGCACGTTTAACGATCCTTTTCATGTTCTGCCGATGTACGACAGGTCACACTTGAAGGTGTACAGAAGAAAGATTCACTCTTAGCTATCAGTCTGAGCTTTGAATGTAACAAGGAATATGCGAGAACCCTGCTGTGTAGCGGTTCGCATCAAGTCTGACAATCTCTTCTGCGGTAATCCATAGTCTGAAATGCTGCGCAGGTGAAACAGTTGCAGTTGGAAACGGTTACCAAATGACATAGCTGTAGGCGAGCACCATTTGGTGGTTAGAACAATCGTTCATTCCATAGTCCAATTTATTGTAAAGGCCCGAACTGTCCGTCAAGAGGCGTTTTGGTGGTAGATTCCACTGGTTTCTACAGTGGGATTTTGCTTATGTTATTCGTTCATTAATTGTAAATTCCAACGCGAGCCATTGCATGTGCTCATTGTACTAAGACAACGGCACCGGAATTACCAGACAAAATGATCACTGTCCTTACCTTTGGTACTGTTACCGGAAGGAGTAGAAACTGGCTCAGTTTTATTACCAGCTGTGGGAGCAAAACCTGAATCTGAGCTGACTGTTGTGACAAATTACATCCTACCGACTCGCTGCCTAAAGCAGAATCTCCAACTACACTTTCTTCTTCCCCGTTTGATAGCGAAGAACTACTCTGATCAATCCAGTCAGGCACTGTGCTGTCTGTCTCAGTTAAATCAGTATTGGGAGGGGATCCCTGTTCAGTTGTCCCTTCCCTGTGTACAGAATTATCAAAAGTTACATCAGCTGCAGCTCTAGCATTTGAACTAGTTTTGGTAGCTTTTGACATTTCAATGCAATTACACTAATACAGCAAACAAAAAGGAAGTCTCGCACACACTGAAAATCTACACTACACAAGTAACTACTGAAAACACTTTCTACAAGTAGCAATGAACGCAGAAAAATGGTTAAATTGCCGACAGAGCTAAGCTTCTGATAGTATTGCTGTACAGTAAAATGTGTATACTTCGGCAAAGAACACACAGTAGTACACCCCACAAATAATCACTTTCTATCGGACCAAATAATAATTGAAGACTCAGTAACCGATATCACTTTAAACGGAAATATATCATCAGCAAAAGGATAAACAATGTATATCATAATCAGTTATTTTAAGCACAAATTCGACACAAAAAATGTACGAAAATGAAAGAATCTCAGTTGCACTACTTTAAGTAAGGTACTTGTCACAAATCGGTTTTCAGAACTGTAGAAAACACACAGAAATCTATTCCTGCTCAAACAGACCTTAACTGTTTTCGGAAAATTTAACTATAGTGTTGCCTGGTGTTAATTATGCTAAACAAACTGTGTTGCTGTAAGGGTATACAATGTATAATTACTTCAACTGTTGCGTCACAAATCTTGAAATTAAAGTCAGAGCCTATAATTAAAATTTAAAACTTTATATGACTGAAAAAAAGTCAGTGGACAGCCATGCATTAACGGATCTTGGCAGAAAAGGTCGGCAGGTGAAAGCTATTTATAAATCTAAAATCGTGTTCGGAAGTGTCAAGTTGGTACCTGAGAAATGTGTAAAACTTATTTTTGATATCGAAATATGTAAAGCTAAGTGCAAAGCAACAGATGTACGCGAATATTCATTTTTGAACGAAAATACGTGCAGCTCACTCTATATGATACGATATCTAAGACTAGCCGGTAGATCAAACAATTGATCCGCGAGATAGCAATCCGTTTTCTATGAAATTAACATACCGGTACACCATTGCCTACAAAACTAAATGACTCAGTTTAAAATTTGGCTATGATTATTGCTAATCATTATCTTTGGTACTGCTAATAAATGCTATACAAGAACTGTTATCGCAATTACAAATCAAATAACATAAAAATTAACGCATCTGACCTTGTGATAGAACTGCTTGAAAATTCACAAGACAGAAATCCTGAAATCTCTTACTGGTATTAAGCCTCTGAACTGATGCTGATATTTTCACAAATACTCTCTTCATTCACTGTGCCTTACAGTAGACACGAATTTTGATGGTAATTAAATTTATTGGCCTACCTGTGTGCACGGAACGCTCGTGCATTAGGAATAATGATGTGACTGTCAAAAATCAAACTTCGTATGCCGTACTTGCGACGTGCAATGCAAGACGGTATCTTAGAAATTGTAATAAATGCTTCTCAGTACATAACTCGCGGTGTGCAATACCAGTGTACAAACTGAGTCATGAATGTAAATGGAAATGCTGGACTAATCTTAACGACTGATAAATGAGAAGAAAGGCTCCAAGTTTAACTGTGCGTCATTAAGTTACAACAACAATACGAGGTGTGTTCAAAAAATTTCGGATAATTGTCCAAAACTTTTTCTGTGCTTACCTGTTACTTATAGAGCACGGTGCCCTTAGAAATACTCTCAACCACAATTAATACACAGCTGCCAACGCCGTTTCCACTTCCTGAAGCAGTCTTAGCACGCCTCTTGCTGGATCGCGCGCAAAGCCGTCGGCCGTTATTTTTATCTCGTCTGCCGATGCAAATCATCGTCCTTTCAATCTAAATTAAAAAAGAAGTTTGCAAGGGCCAGGTCTGGAGAATAGGGACGGTGAGACAGCACAGTGAATTCGTTTCTTATGGACTAGTCACGCACCAAGATGGATGAGTGTGCAGGTGCGTTATTTTGATGCAGGAGTAGTGAGTTGTCTCGCTACATTTCATTCTTTTTTTCTCGCAGGCGTCGCAACATGTCCCGATAGTTCCATCGATTAACAGTTTGTTGCTGTGGCACGAATGCATGATGTCCAAGAAAACTATCAGCATGGCTTTGACATCTGACCTAGCCTGAGGAGCTGTTTTTGGTCTTGGAGAGCCTTTCTCGAACCATTGTGAAGACAACCTTGGTCTCAAGGTCATAACCGTAGACCCACGTCTCATCACCAGTTAAGATTCTCTTAAGGAACATCTCGTTCTTTTTTGTGTGATACAAAAGTTCTTCACAGATTGTGTGGCTCAGGTCTCTCTGTTCTTGAGTCATGAGCCGTGGAACGAACTTGGCGGCAACACGATGCATTCTTGGAACGCAAAGTGTTGCCACCAAGTCTGCTGTGTGACGATTTCATGACATGATTCAGCTGAAATGTTACAGTCTTCTGCAGTCTCTCGGATAGTCAGTCTTCGATTGACACGCACATTTTAGTTGGCGCTCTTGACATGAGGATCTTCGGTAGACGTCGAAGGGTGACCTGAACGAGGGTCATCTTTAACTTTCGTCCGGCAACTTCTAAGCCGTCTGAACCACTCGTAACACTGAGTACGCCTTAAGCACTCATCGTAGTAGGTTGCCTACGTCATTTGGTGTGTCTCTCTAAAGGTTTTCTTGGATTTCACGCAAAATTTAATGGAGGCGCTTTGATCCTCCAACTGCGCCAGCTCGCAATTCGCAAACTGTGCGACACAACTTTCCACTCAATACAGCAGTGAAAAATAAATAACAGACATACAATAATGAAACTTCCGGCAGTTACACATTAAACACAGGCGTGTTCAGGTATGCCAACCGCATTTCGCTCCATCACCTGCCTAATCAATTCAATAATCAGATAGCCGAAAATAATAGTTAATTTGCGGCCAGAGGGCAGCCATTTTTATTATAGTGATAAACTGTGCATAGTCTCTCTTACTGAAATGAAACCGTAAGCCGGATTATGTATAGAAAAAATACTTGCGGATTTGTAACTTCGCAGCAGTGAGAGACGCATTTCGCGCGCAGAGTTCTGTACGGCTGTTGGCGTTAGGCGCCAGTAGACGACCGCAGACAGATTTCCCTCCGCAAAACGGACATCAGACACAGAGCGGGCGAATTGAATCCCGCGAGCGAAGGTAATGTCTCCCAATTGGAGGTAGTTAAGTGGCCGAGACAGAGTTTAAACTTTACTCCATCAGGCGGGACCGGCTGCGCCTCCAGCCGCGCTCGGAGACGGCGATTGATTCAAATCTTGTTCGCGAGAGTTGGGCGAACTTCTGGCCCGCTGCAAGAAACAATCCGGTTACGCCGACCGCACCGACAAGAAACAGAGGGCCGTGCGCGGCAGGGCGAAGGCGAGGTTGAGGCTGAGGTCTGGGCTGAGGTTGAGGTTGGGGCCGCCGCAGATTTGGCTCGCTGCCTCGAATAGCTGCGGCGACGCCGCCTGATTGTGCGTCTGCGCGACGCGCCGAGTTCCCGCCGACAATTTGTCTGACACGCTGGATTCCCCCGGCTTCTCCAAGCCTTCGCCAACCTGCGGCACGCCCCCGTCGAGTGAAGGAGGCGCGAAGTGCTTCTCCTGCAGCAATTTGCCACTTTCGTCCCATCTTAAACCTCCCCCTCCCCCCTCACAACGTCAATACTTCGCCTGGGAATAATTTTGACCCGTTCTATGACAGCTGCTCTGTCTCTTACTCCCCTATGTAGAGATCATTTTTTGGAAGCAGAAGACGCGTTTCTTGTTACGATTTAAGCACTGCCTAGAACAGATCTGGATATCAGCAGAGGAGTTAGAAATATAGATCGCCAAAGTGGGCAAACAATCTCCGGGAAGGGGATGAGGGTCGTGAGGGGGGAGGGGGGGGGGAAGGTATTACGGGCAAGCGGACAATGGCCGTAGTTGAACAAATATACAGAGAGAATCGTCTGAGCCCGTCGGACAGGTACGGGAAACAAACAAATCACAAAAAAATGGCTCTGAGCACTATGGGACTTAACATCTGAGGTCATCAGTCCCCTAGAACTTAGAACTCCTTAAACCTAACTAACCTAAGGACATCACAGACATACAGACATCAATGCCCGAGGCAGGATTCGAACCTGCGACCGTAGCGGTCGCGCGGTTCCAGACCGAAGTGCCTAGAACCGCTCGGCCACCACGGCCGGCAACCAAATCACAAAATAACTTTCAATGATGACAGAGGCTGATTAAATGAACTGAAATTTGTGTCACAACCAGGACTTGAACCGGGGTCAGCTGATTACTAGGTATACGTGCTAACCATTACACAACCGTAGCAGTGTGCTAACACCGCTGCGTGACTACCCTGCCCCCATGCCCTCCCTAATACAAACTTCATTTCACACCTTCACCCCATTTCCACCTTCTTAGATTGTCACTATTGCCGAGGTTCTCCAGAACTGGAATGGCACCTCAGCTATGTACGTACATCTACATCTACATTTATACTCCGCAAGCCACCCAACGGTGTGTGGCGGAGGGCACTTTATGTGCCACTGTCATTAACTCCCTTTCCTGTTCCAGTCGCGTTTGGTTCGCGGGAAGAACGACTGCCGGAAAGCCTCCGTGCGCGCTCGAATCTCTCTAATTTTACATTCGTGATCTCCTCGGGAGGTGTAAGTAGGGGGAAGCAATGTATTCGATACCTCATCCAGAAAAGCACCCTCTCGAAACCTGGACAGCAAGCTACACCGCGATGCAGAGTGCCTCTCTTGCAGAGTCTGCCGCTTGAGTTTGCTAAACATCTCCGTAACGCTATCACGCTTACCAAATAACCCTGTGACGAATCGCGCCGCTCTTCATTGGATTTTTTCTATCTCCTCCGTCAACCCGATCTGGTACGGATCCCACACTGATGAGCAATACTCAAGTATAGGTCGAACGAGTGTTTTGTAAGCCACCTCCTTTGTTGACGGACGACACTTTCTAAGGACTCTCCCAATGAATCTCAACCTGGTACCCGCCTTACCAACAATTAATTTTATATGATCATTCCACTTCAAATTGTTCCGCACGCATACTCCCAGATATTTTACAGAAGTTACTGCTACCAGTGTTTGTCCCGCTATCATACAATAAACGATCCTTCTCTCTGTGTATTCGCAATACATTACATTTGTCTATATTAAGGGTCAGTTGCCACTCCCTGCACCAAAAGCGAATCCGCTGCAGATCTTCCTGCATTTCGCTACAATTTTCTAATGCTGCAACATATCTGTATACTACAGCATCATCCGCGAAAAGCCGCATGGACTTCCGACATTATCTACTCGGTCATTTATACAGGGCTATTACAAATGATTGAAGCGATTTCATAAATTCACTGTAGCTCCGTTCATTGACATATGGTCACGACACACTACAGATACGTAGAAAAACTCATAAAGTTTTGTTCGGCTGAAGCCGCGCTTCAGATTTCTGCCGCCAGAGCGCTCGAGAGCGCAGTGAGACAAAATGACGACAGGAGCCGAGAAAGCGTATGTCGTGCTTGAAATGCACTCACATCAGTCAGTCATAACAGTGCAACGACACTTCAGGACGAAGTTCAACAAAGATCCACCAACTGCTAACTTCATTCGGCGATGGTATGCGCAGTTTAAAGCTTCTGGATGCCTCTGTAAGGGGAAATCAACGGGTCGGCCTGCAGTGAGCGAAGAAACGGTTGAACGCGTGCGGGCAAGTTTCACGCGTAGCCCGAGGAAGTCGACGAATAAAGCAAGCAGGGAGCTAAACGTACCACAGCCGACGGTTTGGAAAATCTTACGGAAAAGGCTAAAGCAGAAGCCTTACCGTTTACAATTGCTACAAGCCCTGACACCCGATGACAAAGTCAAACGCTTTGAATTTTCGGCGCGGTTGCAACAGCTCATGGAAGAGGATGCGTTCAGTGATGAAGCAACATTTTTTCTTAATGGTGAAGTGAACAGACACAATGTGCGAATCTGGGCGGTAGAGAATCCTCACGCATTCGTGCAGCAAGTTCGCAATTCACCAAAAGTTAACTTGTTTTGTGCAATCTCATGGTTTAAAGTTTACGGCCCCTTTTTCTTCTGCGAAAAAAACGTTACAGGACACGTGTATCTGGACATGCTGGAAAATTGGCTCGTGCCACAACTGGAGACCGACAGCGCCGACTTCATCTTTCAACAGGATGGTGCTCCACCGCACTTCCATCATGATGTTCGGCATTTCTTAAACAGGAGATTGGAAAACCGATGGATCGGTCGTGGTGGAGATCATGATCAGCAATTCATGTCATGGCCTCCACGCTCTCCCGACTTAACCCCATGCGATTTCTTTCTGTGGGGTTATGTGAAAGATTCAGTGTTTAAACCTCCTCTACCAAGAAACGCGTTAGAACTGCAAGCTCGCATCAACGATGCTTTCGAACTCGTTGATGGGGACATGCTGCGCCGAGTGTGGGAGGAACTTGATTATCGGTTTGTCTGCTGAATAACGAAAGGGGCACATATCAAACATTTGTGAATGCCTAAGAAAACTTTTTGAGTTTTTGTATGTATGTGCAAAGCATTGTGAAAATATCTCAAATAATAAACTTATTGTAGAGCTGTGAAATCGCTTCAATCATTTGTAATAACCCTGGATATATTGTGTAAAGCAGTGGTGCCATAACACTCCCCTGTGGCACCCCAGGGGTTACTTTAACGTCTGTAGACGTCTCTCCATTGAGAACAACATGCTGTGTTCTGTTTGCTAAAAACTCTTCAATCCAGCCACACAGCTGGTCTGATATTCCGTAGGCTCTTACTTTGTTTATCAGGCGTCAGTGCGGAACGTAATGGGGAAATCCCGCCTGTACCTCAGGCTTAGGTGATCTACTGATCTCATGAAATTACATTTTCCTTGAGACATATGACTCTTAACTTTATGTTTGAAATTGATAAAGTAGACACTCATATGCCTTAAGGAAAGTGCAATTCCATCAGGTCCATAATACAATTATTACACTGGTGGCTAGTTCGGAAAACAACTGATAACAAGTAACGAGAATCAGCTAGCCAGCTTTCTTACAAAAACAGACACCTTCCCATAGATGTACGAAGTACCAAAAAATACTTGATCAAAGCCATAAGACCAACTAAAACGTAGAGTGAGGCCCCTTCCCGGGTTCGCCCTGGAATCGGTAGACAAGCTATTAAATAACATCAATAAATGAAAAAATGGTTCAAATGGCTCTGAGCACTATGGGACTTAACAGCTGAGGTCATCAGTCCCCTAGAACTTGGAACTACTTAAACCTAACTAACCTCAGTACATCACACACACATCCATGCCCGAGGCAGGATCCGAACCTGCGATCGTAGTGGTCGTGCGGTTCCAGACTGAAGCGCCCAGAACCGCTCGGCCACACCGGCCAGCAATAAATGAAACAAACTTGACAAACACAGAATAGATAATACGTCAGAAAAGTAGCTTACACAAAATTTTTAACAGGAAATGCAGGTTTGTATGCCAAATCAAACAACTCAAGCTCTTAAGTAATGCGGCAAGTAGGAATGAAAACCCAAATTACAATCTAGATTCACAAAAAATCGCAAATACGTGTCCAGAAAATCGGCTAAGCACAGTTTATCAGAAAATTACAAACGAACGCCTTCTTTCACAAGAGAGTACCAGGAAAGACCATGAACACCAGCTAGATCCGAAAGAAACCAGCATGCAGTGAGGCAAACGTCAGGTAAGAATATTACTAGCCGTACGGGAAAGGTTTCATCATGATGTCCACAATATAGGTACGCAATGGTTCTCCAAGCAGGCTCGCTTCATTCCATAGTCTAGTAGCTGACAGCTAAACTCCAACCAGAATGATGGCGCGAAAACATTCCACCGGCTAGGCCGCCACCTTCCAGCTGTCTTCAGCCCAACGGAGCGCTCACATGCCCCAGGCAAAACCAAACCTACAGCTCTCCACTCTCCTAGGGCATAAACTTCGCTAAACTGAGCACATGGCACGGTGTTCTTTTTCTGTAATTCTATAGGTCAGGATTAATTCGCGGCCATTTTCCCACACAGACGATTCTTAATTTGGCACCTTCTTTCTCCCCCCCCCCCCCCCCCCTATTCTAACGTGCACTTTCTCTCACTCCAGTTTTCTGCACTAATCGTGATACGCGTTGTATACAAATCTTGCAACTTGACGCCCCAAGAGGTGCTACTGATTGTGATTCTAACAATAAATAGTGCCCATGCACAACGTCTGTCTTGCTGCAGCCACGTGACATCCTCACGCTGGTCACTCGAAGCCTTTGCAAATTCATCGAAACCACAGTGCACAGGTGGGAAGCCGTCGCCATTATGACAACTAGAGGTTGGTCATCACAGCCTAGACAGCTACACTATTACGGTTTTATGAATAACTGCCTCGACACAATCAATTCAAATATCAGTATATACATTAATCTAATTGGCTGTACCATCAAGAAACTTCAACAGTAGGCAGTTCATATCTTGTGCCCAAGATGAAATATTGCAGCAGTTCCGTCTTGTCCCATATTGTTCAATTTCTTACCGCGGAAGCAATAGTGACTCTAGAGGCGCTCAGATTTGGCTGTCTTGTGTGGCTCCAGAATGTGGTGATTTTGTGAGACTCAAAAAGCGGATAGCAATCTATTGGTTACCCGAAATGGAAGTATTGAAAATAGTACAAGAATCACTGCTGTATGTAAAATCTTTCTGTGGGCCCCAACTCATATGGGATCGGTCTTCAATGACAGAGCAACAGGTGAAGGAAGCGAGTGTTTCCATCCCTGAAACGAATTTCCGTGTACCATTCTCCGATTTCAAGTTATTGGCGTGTGAACTGTACGATTAAGAATGGGCAGATCATAGACCATAGGTAATTTCCAATCTGTCATAAAGATCAATACTGCACTGCTATCCAGTAATCAGAAGCACCCCCTGATTTCGAAAATTTGAGGCGAACAGGGAGATGAGAATTAACTTTGTACGGATGCGTTCCATCCAAAGTTCAGATAAAAAACGGTGACTCTCACAAGAAAGAAAATGGAGATGAAAAATACTTGGTGTTGTCCTATAGTTTCTTGACGCGCAACGAAATTCCTTACTGTGAAACGTTGTGAAATTGTAGGTGCCCTTTCCAACATGTTCCGCTATTTTATTATGTTATGAAGATCATCATATGTGTAAATCTCTTTTTTATCTTTGCTACGAGACAATGGCGTGCATATGTAAAACTTGGTGTTCTGGCTGTGGTTGCATAAACATTCTGATCTTGAGGTGTATGCTTCCCAGTCTCTGCTGAATTGATTTTTTATACTATACTTCGTCCGTAGTTAGCACGAAAAATTTCCTTCACTATATGTATTGTACCTATGTGGAAACAGTCAAATAATTTTAAGTCATTATTCAAACATTTTACGTTGTGATTTCTCTGCATCTATGATTTTGTAAATGTACGAAAATGTTGATAGTGTGTTCAATAAATCAAAGTCAAGTTAAAAGACGGCGACTCTTTGTTTTACTTCATATCACTTTAACAACTGTCGGCAACTGCACTGCTCGACGTTACAGTAGCAGCACCATCAATGCGGCATATAACAGACATCAAATTTCGAAGAAATGTGTTAGACCTTGGATATACACACCTAAACAAAAGTTTGGAATGACATAGAGTTAACTACAATGACTTTATGTGGTACATTCATTGAGGTTTGTACAGTACCTTATGAACAAAATAAACATAATTCCTTCTGAAAACAATAAAGGTTTTGGTTGGTTACAAAATATCATTAAAAAAACAAAGCAGGCTCTCTGGAAGTGTACATCTTGAAAATAAAAACAGCAAAAATCTTTATCGTATGATGATGATTATCAGTCTTTAGTAGCTAATATGTCCTCCCCACAAACGGATGAATTCTTCCATTCTGCGAGGCATACTCTGGAGGAAACCGTCAAGTTTAACTCGGGGTATGAGTCCCACGTCTCAGTGGCAGCTTCAGTGAGGTCCTGAAAATTGTCGAGTGGATTCGGACGCTGTGCAATGGCCGCCTTCAACAGGTCCCATTCTTGCTAAATTGAATTCATGTCTAGGGACTGTTCTGGTCAATATATTCGGTTGACGTAGCATCTTTGAAGATAGCGAGACACTGCTAGCTTACGGTGCGTTCTTGTATTGTCATCGACTAGGATGAAGTTGTCACCGACTTCACATCTGTAGGGCCTTACAATTATCTGTAGGACGTCTTGGAGGTACCGCGTGGTACTAAAAGTGCCGTAGATGGGAATTAGAGGGGTCTGCTGGTACATCATTATTGCCACGCAGAGCATTAGACTTCCACCTGCAAACGGATAAACTTCCTCAACGTATCGGCGTTCCTGGTGTCGTCTAGGGCTTCTCCAAACCCTAACATGTCTAGTGTCCGGTAGCAAATCAGTGCTGGTCTCGTCAACAAACATGACATTACTCCATTCTGGTTTCGTTCAATGTTTATGTGCAAGGTCCCAGGTCCTTCGACAGCATCGGTTCCTTTGGTTCAGTGCAAAATTCTGACATTAAGACCACCCAGATGCAATCGTCTACGTACTGTTTGGTCTGCGATATGAATCCCTGTTGCTCGGGAGGAGTCATTTCCAATACCTCTGGCAGTTGATGCGGGCGCCTGCGAGCCTACAGTCGGAGGAAACGATTCTGCGTCATACGAGGACGACCACTGCGATATCTGTCGTTCACATTTCCCGTCTCTCTGTATTTTCTCCACACCTTAGACACACCACATTGAGTGGCATGTAACTGATTGGCAACATCTTGCTTTGTATGCCTTTCTGAAAGGAAAGCCACTATCCCGACTCTATCGAAGCATTGCATGACTCCAAGTGGCATGTTGCAGCACTTCTGAAAACAAACTGAATGAAGCTGTTGCTCGCTGAATGCTGCTGCGGCAGCGGTATGTGTACATGACTGGCAAACGGTCGCAAAGCTTGCCAATAGTAAACACCTTCCAGTAATGGTCTCTAATCAGATAATGCATGATGTGCCTCGGTCAGTGAAACCTTTTGTATCGAAGACTACATTTTACGATAGAATTCCAAACTTTCTTTGAGAAGTGTACAAGTGAATAGCTTCTCAGAGCAGCCGCCCTTAGTGGCCGAGCGGTTCTAGGCGCTACAGTCTGGAACCGCGCGACCGCTACGGCCGCAGGTTCGAATCTTGCCTCGGGCATGGTTGTATGTGATGTCCGTAGGTTAGTTAGGTTTAAGTAGTTCTAAGTTCTAGGGGACTGATGACCTCAGAAGTTAAGTCCTATAGTGCTCAGAGCCATTTGAGTCATTCTCAGAGCAATCGCGCCAAGTAGTTAGAAGTAATGCAAACCAGTTTCAGTATATAACGAAAGAGCACACAGTTGGCTTATCAATCCGAAATAGCATTTGAATTTTGTTTATTTGTGAGAAAATCGTGATACAGCCATTGTAAGAAAAACACCAGCATCGTGGTGCTCCACACAGAACCGGGACTCTTCTGAAGAGACGATGTAGTACCACTCTTGTTCCAGACCCTTAGCTGGGCGTGCCACTGTCAGCGCAGCTCTGTGTACTGCCCGCTTCAAGGGAAGCCGCAACAAGCGACACCCGCTATCATGGCCAACCCAGAATGCGGTTTGTTGTTCCACGATGTTGTTGCTCACATTGCTTGGAATCCTCTGACGGTCATGTCAGTCGATGGGTTCAGGGCAGCCGTAATCATCGTTGTACAGGGTCACAAACGCCCTACAAGATTAGCCCTCTAGAACATGGGCATATTATTCCCTTGGCTACGCAGGATACTAGAACTATGTCATGTAACATGAGACAGGATATGCACTAACTAAACTAGTAGCAAGACAGGTATCTGCACCAACAAGACGACGATGTCTGGAAACCCATGGACTCACAGCACGGCGACCATTGTTGCGACTTCCCTCGAAGCGGGCAGTACACAGAGCTGCGCTGACAGTGGCACGCCCAGCTAAAAGTCTGGAACAGGAGTGGCACTACATCGTCTCTTCAGAAGAGTCCCGGTTCCGTGTGAAGCACCACGGTGGAAGTATCCACTGTGAGGCTCTGAGGGAAACGAAAATTGGCAGATTTCATTCGTCAGCAACTATGCGCCCAGCTGGCGTCGTTTCCATTACATTTCTGAGGTACTAAGACCAGTGACTGTGCACTCTCTTATAGGTCTCCATGGCCTTGTCTTTCAACTAGATAACTCAAGTCTGCATGTTGCTTATGCTGTTCTGATCTACCTGGATATACACTCCTGGAAATTGAAATAAGAACACCGTGAATTCATTGTCCCAGGAAGGGGAAACTTTATTGACACATTCCTGGGGTCAGATACATCACATGATCACACTGACAGAACCACAGGCACATAGACACAGGCAACAGAGCATGCACAATGTCGGCACTAGTACAGTGTATATCCACCTTTCGCAGCAATGCAGGCTGCTATTCTCCCATGGAGACGATCGTAGAGATGCTGGATGTAGTCCTGTGGAACGGCTTGCCATGCCATTTCCACCTGGCGCCTCAGTTGGACCAGCGTTCGTGCTGGACGTGCAGACCGCGTGAGACGACGCTTCATCCAGTCCCAAACATGCTCAATGGGGGACAGATCCGGAGATCTTGCTGGCCAGGGTAGTTGACTTACACCTTCTAGAGCACGTTGGGTGGCACGGGATACATGCGGACGTGCATTGTCCTGTTGGAACAGCAAGTTCCCTTGCCGGTCTAGGAGTGGTAGAACGATGGGTTCGATGACGGTTTGGATGTACCGTGCACTATTCAGTGTCCCCTCGACGATCACCAGTGGTGTACGGCCAGTGTAGGAGATCGCTCCCCACACCATGATGCCGGGTGTTGGCCCTGTGTGCCTCGGTCGTATGCAGTCCTGATTGTGGCGCTCACCTGCACGGCGCCAAACACGCATACGACCATCATTGGCACCAAGGCAGAGGCGACTCTCATCGCTGAAGACGACACGTCTCCATTCGTCCCTCCATTCACGCCTGTCGCGACACCACTGGAGGCGGGCTGCACGATATTGGGGCGTGAGCGGAAGACGGCCTAACGGTGTGCGGGACCGTAGCCCAGCTTCATGGAGACGGTTGCGAATGGTCCTCGCCGATATCCCAGGATCAACAGTGTCCCTAATTTGCTGGGAAGTGGCAGTGCGGTCCCCTACGGTACTGCGTAGGATCCTACGGTCTTGGCGTGCGTCCGTGCGTCGCTGCGGTCCGGTCCCAGGTCGACGGGCACGTGCACCTTCCGCCGACCACTGGCGACAACATCGATGTACTGTGGAGACCTCACGCCCCACGTGTTGAGCAATTCGGCGGTACGTCCACCCGGCCTCCCGCATGCCCACTATACGCCCTCGCTCAAAGTCCGTCAACTGCACATACGGTTCACGTCCACGCTGTCGCGGCATGCTACCAGTGTTAAAGACTGCGATGGAGCTCCGTATGCCACGGCAAACTGGCTGACACTGACGGCGGCAGTGCACAAATGCTGCGCAGCTAGCGCCATTCGACGGCCAACACCGCGGTTCCTGGTGTGTCCGCTGTGCCGTGCGTGTGATCATTGCTTGTACAGCCCTCTCGCAATGTCCGGAGCAAGTATGGAGGGTCTGACACACCGGTGTCAATGTGTTCTTTTTTCCATTTCCAGGAGTGTAGATGGTGTCAGACTATTATTACGAGCAGCAAGTTCTCCAGATATATCACCCACAGAAACCATCAGGTCATGGTTTCCTAAGACACTGCGCGCCACCAATTGTCAGCCACTTTCGCTGATAAACAATGGCATTGAGTTGAAGCAGAATGGAATAATGTACATAAATCTGTTATCAAAATTCTGTTGAACTCGAAGCCCAGCCAGATTAGAGCTATTGTTTCTGCCAGATGTGGTACATCTGCGTATAATTTGTTGTACCCTATACACCCCCAAAACTGCTATAATTATACCCAGCATTTTAGAAGATAAAAAAAGCTTCGTCATCAAGTCAGCTACGTTTTCCTTTGTAGTATCACTTATTAATGACAAGCCTCTACACATTTGCTTGAGGTAAACTTCGTGATTTTGCGACATACTTTTTCGTATAATTTCCTGAATCTGTTTAACCAGGTGAAAGAAGCCTGGATATCAGTAATGTTCATTTCATATACAGTTTAGATCGTCCAGTTTCGTAGATTTATTTCGGTAACGGTTTATTATCTCTCGTGATCAGTTCTAGATCTTTTGAATAGCTTTTCTTTCACACTTTTGCAAGTTTCATTTTGGTGCTTATTTCTTATTTCGTGTAAATCTTTCTTCTATTAAGACAATTGATGTTCAGGTTTTATAAAACGAAACTGCCTACTCAAACTGCATAAGTATACACATTTTCTGCTTCCTTCGTGCAACTAAAAGATTTATTGCCTTTTCTGTCTCACTGAAAGCTGTGACTGTATATGTTTTCTTTGACCGAGCGAGGTGGCGCAGTGGTTAGCACACTGGACTCGCATTCGGGAGGACGACGGTTCAATCCCGTCTCCAGCCATCCTGATTTAGGTTTTCCGTGATTTCCCTAAATCGCTTCAGGCAAATGCCGGGATGGTTCCTTTGAAAGGGCACGGCCGATTTCCTTCCCAATCCTTCCCTAACCCGAGCATGAGCTCCGTCTCTAATGACCTCGTTGTCGACGGGACGTTAAACACTAACAACCACCACATGTTTTCTTTGAGCTTGGAAGGTACTCCGTTTTTGTTCTGGACTTTAATTAACTCAATAATCATCGTTCGAACCACAATTCGAGGAACGGTTCGGGCTATTTCCTGTTTCTACTAATGTTTCCTAGTTTCTAACGAGATGTCGGCAACATTCAAATGACTCTCCGAGTAATTATCCGATGAATAAAACTTATGAAGGTCTTCAGGAGAAGTAGGTCATCCCGAATGCTTACCACGTTCCTCATATTTTGTCTATGTAGGATTAAAAACATTAATTGAATTCCACATTACTGTGAAATTCTGAGACCTGAACAAAAATAGATGCTATTACCAACCGTACACGATGAAATCACAAAGAAATTAATTCAGTTTCATCTCCTTTGATACTGCAAGGGTAACTAATATTTATTATGGGTATTAAATTGTTTGAAAATTCGAGCAAATAATAACTGAACAGTAGTGTCAGAGAGACTATCAGTAGAAACTGAAGTTCGCTTTACAAATTACGATGGCGTTGTGGCGTGTTATCTGTTTACCGATGTGCTATCAACCAAGGATATGTGCCCACCGTATAGCTCATATGCTGTCTGCTACAGCTACGGTGCGGTATACATTTCTGTAGCCGCCTGGCGAGTTACGAATTTGGTAAATTTCTACATTTTTTTAAAAAATACTTGCGGTTTGTCTTAGTGGCTAAAATTATGACATAGTCTTTCATTCCGTGTATTCCTCCTGTATTGAAAATTTCGGGACATATTTCGACGTGTTAGGTTAGACAGTTCCTTCGTAAGTCTGATAGTATGGAACTGTTGCAATTGTCCGAAACTGAGGAATCTGCGTTACTAAAACTCAGTGTCGACAATGCGAGTCCAAGGAAAGATATAGGGTGGTCGTGAGCCATGGAGCCATCAATGCCTTTAGCAGAGAGTAGGATACGGTAGGATAGTGATCGGCGTTTTTGTGTGAATTCAGAATCTTGTGGCACAACGTTGGAGATGAGGGGCGGGGCAATCAGAAGAGAATCATGCCATTCCTCGAGATTCCTGTAAATCAACGGACGACTATGATGTGACGCATTTTTTTCTCTATGAGGAAATTCCTCTTCTACTTTGTACGTGAAGACTTGTACAAAAAAACCTGGGTAGCACAATTTAGAGACAGTCCGCTGAACTCTTGGCCAATCCGAATGGAGTGGTTATAGCGAAAGTGTTACGTATCGCAAGACAATGTCTCACTTTCGAGCAGTGCAAAGCAGAAATTATGAAAATTTATTGATTTGCCGTAGAGCAAAATAGGATGCATTAAAAATGAGCACACACAGTCACGACAGCAAAAAACAATTATTTTGTGGCAACCGGTTTCGGTAGGTGTTTGAGCATCTTCAGATCTGATACCATGATGGTACGCAGTGGAGTTGGACAGAGCAGTTGTTTAACGCCTCGAACATCAATTTCTCATTTTTAAAGTACTTTTTTCCATACCGCTGATCTCCAAGAGGAATGTTCTGAAAAATTACTGAAATAGGATGCATTTGCAGATAACAAAAGCCCCACCACTGGTAGCAACATTCTTTCACTCCTATTCTTATTATTTTGATGATATCTTGAAGAGGATTCAGCACATCAACCACCCATAGAGCTCGGGAGAACTTACAGAGTTATACACAAGCTCAATGCGAGCAGAGCACAAAAGATCATTGCTTTGCTGTCAGAAGACTGACCGGGAGGTGTTTAAGCTGGTATTAAGCGTTCTCGACCAATAGACGAGAAAGACAGGAGAATGAGCTCTGCTTCCGACAGGAAGAACCAATGACAAATGTGATCATTAGAAAGGGTAATAACAGCAACTGGATATTAACTGGAAGAATCAGAGACAAAGGCCCTACGAGGATAGACCTCATTTGGGAAGTGGCCCGTATGGACCACTGGAGGAGCTAAACAAGGGGGGGGGGGGGGCGGAATTGTCAAGATGAAGAACTCTGCCCCAGATCGTACTCAACGAGCTTTAACTATGTAAAAAGAAAAAAAGAATAAAGAATAAAGCTGGCGCAGGTAAAAGTTATGTCTTCTCTCAGAAGAATACATATATATTTCTTCTGTGTGTATGTCTGTGTGTGTTCGGGTAGGTGGGTGGGTGTAGTGTGTGCGAGTTGACCTGTCTTTCGTGGATACTATACGTTTGTGCAGATCATTGTAGCAGGCATCCCTCTGACGGAAGATCTGAAGAACCCATTCGCCATTGTGGCTGACGTGAATATTAAGGGAATATTGCTACTGCGTCAAGAGTTTGACAGAGCACTGAAAGACCTGAGTCGAAACAAGGCCCCGTGAGTAGACAACATTCCATTAGAACTACTGATGGCCTTGGGAGAACCAGTCATGACAAAACTCTACCATCTGGTGAGCAAGATGTTGAGACAGGCGAAATACCCTCAGACTTCAAGAAGAATATAATAATTCCAGTCCCAAAGAAAGCAGGTGTTGACAGATGTGAAAATTACCGAACTATCAGTTTAATGAGCCACAACTGCAAAATACTAACGCGAATTCTTTACAGACGAATGGAAAAACTGGTAGAAGCGGACCTCGGGGAAGATCAGTTTGGATTCCGTAGAAATGTTGGAACACGTGAGGCAATACTAACCTTATGACTTATCTTAGAAGAAAGATTAAGAAAAGGCAAACGTACGTTTCTAGCATTTGCAGACTTAGAGAAAGCTTTTGACAATGTTAACTGGAATACTCTCTTTCAAATTCTGAAGGTGGCAAGGGTAAAATACAGGGAGCGAAAGGCTATTTACAATTTGTACAGAAACCAGGTGGCAGTTATAAGAGTCGAGGGGCATGAAAGGGAAGCAGTGGTTGGGAAAGGAGTGAGACAGGGTTGTAGCCTCTCCCCGATGTTATTCAATCTGTATATTGAGCAAGCAGTAAAGGAAACAAAAGAAAAATTCGGAGTAGGTATTAAAATTCATGGAGAAGAAGTAAAAACTTTGAGGTTCGCCGATGACATTGTAATTCTGTCAGAGACAGCAAAAGGACTTGGAAGAGCAGTTGAACGGAATGGACAGTGTCTTGAAAGGAGGATATAAGATGAATATCAACAAAAGCAAAATGAGGTTAATGGAATGTAGTCAAATTAAATCGGGTGATGCTGAGGGAAGTAGATTAGGAAATGAGACACGTAAAGGAGTTTTGCTATTTAGGGAGTAAAATAATTGATGATGGTCGAAGTAGAGAGGATATAAAATGTAGACTGGCAATGACAAGGAAATCGTTTCTGAAGAAGAGAAATTTGTTAACATCGAGTATAGATTTAAGTGTCAGGAAGTCGTTTCTGAAAGTATTTGTACGGAGTGTAGCCATGTATGGAAGTGAAACATGGACGATAACTAGTTTGGACAAGAAGAGAATAGAAGTTTTCGAAATGTGGTGCTACAGAAGAATGCTGAAGATAAGGTGGGTAGATCACGTAACTAATGAGGAGGTATTGAATAGGATTGGGGAGAAGAGAAGTTTGTGGCACAACTTGACTAGAAGAAGGGATCGGTTGGTAGGACACGTTTTGAGGCATCAAGGGATCACAAATTTAGCATTGGAGGGCAGCGTGGAGGGTAAAAATCATAGAGGGAGACCAAGAGATGAATACACTAAGCAGATTCAGAAGGATGTAGGTTGCAGTAGGTACTGGGAGATGAAGAAGCTTGCACAGGATAGAGTAGCATGGAGAGCTGCATCAAACCAGTCTCAGGACTGAAGACGACAACAACAGCTAGCCCGGATGACTTTTCAGAAGTGAGCAATTCTCTGAAGGGAAGCAACCACCCCTTTCTCAAGAGGAAAAAGTTTACGCAAGTACCTTAACTTGTTATGTTAGTTTCGCGTAATCATAGTTTTTACTATCAAATTTTCTGATGTGCTGGCAAATGTGCCAACACCTTGTAGATAGAGGAGGCCGAAATGCACGCTATCTAACGCAGACGGGCGTGAATTCTGGAACAGGATTAGTAGTGAATGCTAATAAGAAAAGTATGCAGCTCCTCGAATACTTAACTTTTATTCCTTCATGTGAATACAGCATTCTTGATGAGACAGTTCATACGATAACTATCAAACTATGTAAGGCTACTAGCGCCTTGTTAGGTCGTAGCCATTGACTCAGCTGAAGGCTATTCTAACTGTCTCTCGGCAAATGAGAGAAAGGCTTCGTCAGTGTAGTCACTAGCAAAGTCGTCGTACAACTGGGGCGAGTGCTATTCCGTATCTCGAGACCTGCCTTGTGGTGGCGCTCGGTCTGCGATCACACAGTGGCGACAAGCGGGTCCGACATGTACTAAATGGACCGCGGCCGATTTAAACTACCACCTAGCAAGTGTGGTGTCTGGCGGTGACACCACATTCCTCCCCCGCAAATCGGCGAACGGTCGTGTGATAAGGCTTCCGCCCGCCGTGGGGAGGACCCCATGTTGACGTATGCGATGAGGTGGGGAGCCTAACAACAGGCGAGGCTGTGCCACCCGCACCCGGCCATTCGGTCCGAGGGGATCTAGGAAACGCCTGAAAACCTAGTCCAGGGTGCACGTCAACATGCGGTGTATGCGCCCGTAAAGAGACAGGAGGGGCCGAAGGGTCGACCTCCATTGTGTCGGGGTAGCCGACGCGTGAGGACGCCATGTGGTCCGGAGCGGGCAAGAGTTCCATGGCGGAGGACAGCTGGTCACTGGAAGCGATCGGCGGCGCGTGACCCAGGGAGGCGCTTGGCGGCTGCAGCGAAGCGTCGAATGCGGGCGGCGCCGGCGGGAGAACAGGCGGCGGCGGCGGCGGCTGCGGCGGCGCGTCGCCATGGGGCAAAATGGAAGGCATCGTCGGTAACACCTGGGGATGAGGCGAGCCAGTAGATGGGTCCCCAGGGCGTTGACCGGACGGCACCGTCGCTTAAAGCAGGCGGTGAGCGGCAGAACCAGTGCGACGACAGAGGCGCAGCTGATTGAGATGCCGACGCACCTCACCAGAGGCCCTCAAAACCAAATACATCGCGCGGCCGAGGAAGCGAAGAATGCGCCCTGCAAGCCAACGCGGTGAACCTCGATAGTTGCCATAGAATACAACGTCGCCTGGAGCAAACGCAGGTGTCTGCCGCTGCACAAGTACCTGATGCGGCGGGTGCAGCAAAGACATCAAGGTTCGATGAGGACGACCGTGGAGCAACTCAGCCGGCGAGCGACCATCTCGGGGCTGAGAGCGATACGATGACAAAAAGAGCAACAACGCGTCCTCCCGAGAATGCGACTCTTTCAACTTCAACATATGTGACTTGAAAGTGCGGACCAATCGTTCAGCGGCACCGTTTGACTGAGGCGAAAACGGCGCGGATGTCAGATGTTGAATACCATTGGCCTGGCAGAATGACTGAAATTCAGCGGACATGAATTGTGGGCCATTGTCGGAAACAATAGTCTGCGGAAGACCTTCAATGCAAAAGATAGCAGACAACGCTTGGATGGTGGCAGAGGACGTTGTGGAAGACATCCGGACAACAAAAGGAAAATTACTGACGGCATCTACCAGAACCAACCATCGAGCATTCCAGAATGGACCAGCAAAATCTATGTGCAAGCGTTGCCAAGGGGAAGTGGCGTTTGGCCATGCAAAGACTTTCCGTGGCGGTGCGGATTGTTGTTCGGCACACGCCATGCAAGAAGAACACATATTCGTAATCGCAGCATCGATTCCGAACCAAGTACAGTGCTGACGAGCAAGTTGTTTCGTTCGCACTATACCCAAACGTCCTTGGTGAAGAAGCCGTAAGACAGAGGACTGTAACGAACGTGGGACCACGACTCTGGACTGATCATTATCAGAACGCAACAACAAAACACCACGTCGAACAAAAAGTCTCTCCTGATGAGCAAAAAATCGGCGAACCAACGGATCCTCGATCCGAGACTTTGACAAAGGCCATTGCGTAGCAACAAAACGCAAAACGGTAGCAAGGAGAGGGTCAGCAGCTGTGGCTGTAGCTACACGACGAAAATCAATCGGAAACGATTCGACCACTTCATCGGTTTCCGCATCAATGAACATGCAAGCAAGTTCGGAAGAATCGAATGCTCTATCCTCAGCAACAGGCAAACGGGACAACGCATCGGCGTTTCTGTGCTTATCAGTGGACCGATACAAGATATCGTAGCGGTACTGGGAGAGGAAAATAGACCAGCGAATGAATTTCTGCGCTGTACGCGGAAGTACAGTCTTGTTCGGATGAAAAAGCGACGTCAAAGGTTTGTGGTCTGTGATGATGGTAAAGTGACGACCATACAAGAAATCATGGAACTTAGTAACACCAAACACGAGAGCCAAAGCTTCTTTCTCTATCTGTGAATAATTTCTTTGCGCAGACGAGAGCAATTTGGACGCAAAGGCAATAGGGCGATCATGCGATCCAACTTTGTGCGCAAGCACAGCACCGATCCCGAAATCCGATGCATCTACCATCAACAAAAGGGGTTTCTGGGGATCGAATGGCGTAAGGCAAGTATTAGAAAGCAACGCCGATTTCAACTGGCGAAAGGCGCGTTCGCATTCCGTCGTCCAGACGAACGGAACACCCTTACGGCGTAAGCTATGAAGCGGAGCTGAAATGGAAGAGGCATTGCGCAGAAAGCGATGATAATAGTTAATTTTACCCAACACACTCTGTAGCTGCTTCACATTCCGTGGTGAAGGCAAATCTTTTATGGCACGGAGGTGCTCTGGACTCGGATGTATGCCTTGGGCATTGATGACATGTCCCAAATACGGCAAGTCCCGAGCAAAAAACACACATTTGTCCTTCCGCAAGCGAAGACCATTTTGTCGCAAGACCTGAAATAATGTTCTGAGATTGGCTAAATGTTCTTCTTCCGTCTTTCCGGATATCATAATATCGTCCAGATAGTTTGCTGCAGTAGGGACCGACGCACAAACAGTTTGTAAATATTGCTGAAACAATGCAGGGGCGGATCCACACCCGAATGGCAGTCTTTTGAATCGGTACAAACCAAGATGCGTGTTAACCACCAAGACGCGCTGGGATTCGGCGTCCACTGGGATTTGCAAGTACGCGTCTGCTAGGTCCAACTTCGAAAAGTATTTACCCGGGCACAGTTTATCAAAAAGATCTTCCGGGCGGGGTAAGGGAAAAGTTGCAATCACGAGTTGTGGATTCACAGCTGCCTTGAAGTCCACACAAAGTCTCAGTTTTCCGGAACGTTTTGGCAATATTACTAAGGGTGAGGCCCAGAGAGAAGCTTGCACACGTTCAATTACACCTTGTGGTTCTAAATCGTTTAATGTTCTTGCGACCTCATCACGCAATGCGTGGGAAACATTGCGCGCTCGGAAAAATTTCGGTTGCGCGTTTACTTTCAGTTCCAAATATGCTTCATAGTTTTTAGCGCAACCTAAGCCCGGTGCAAAAATGTCTGCAAATTCTTCACATAGCCGAGAAACACTGTCTGAAGGCACAGTCTGATTCACTGATAGGACCTGATTTACAATAGACATGTTAAACAACTGAAATAAATCTAAACCAAACAAGTTCACTGCAGTAGAAGAACGAAGAACGTAAAATGACACAAGTTTTGTTTATCCCATCCTCGTCGCCAATGATGTGTTGGCAAATGTGCCAACACCTTGTAGATAGAGGAGGCCGAAATGCACGCTATCTAACGCAGATGGGCGTGAATTCTGGAACAGGATAAGTAATGAATGCTAATAAGAAAAGTATGCAGCTCCTCGAATACTTAACTTTTATTCCTTCATGTGAATACAGCATTCTTGATAAGACATTTCATACGATAACTATCAAACTATGTAAGGCTAATGGCGCCTTTCTAGGTCGTAGCCATTGACTCAGCTGAAGGCTATTCTAACTGTCTCTCGGCAAATGAGAGAAAGGCTTCGTCAGTGTAGTCGCTAGCAAAGTCGTCGTACAACTGGGGCGAGTGCTATTCCATATCTCGAGACCTGCCTTGTGGTGGCGCTCGGTCTGCGATCACACAGTGGCGACACGCGGGTCCGACATGTACTAAATGGACCGCGGCCGATTTAAACTACCACCTAGCAAGTGTGGTGTCTGGCGGTGACACCACATTTTCTTTAAGAAGAACACAAATAACGCTAAGTGTAGCTCTTGCATAGGGCGTTGGAAGCAGACGCACCTACCAATGTTATTTCTTTATAAGTCAAGGAGATAGACCCCAAGTCTGCCCGTCGCAGAAGAGCATACCGCGACAATGCTACACTAAATGAGCTTAAAACCTTTTTGATAATTGCTCTAGGTTGTAGTGCTACTATTATCAGCGGTAGTTATCGGAGATCCTGACGGAAAATAATGTTCTTTTTGTTGAAGCCTTTTGACAATGTACAACATACTGTATTGTACTTCCAAAATTGTTCTTTTTATGGGGTGCTTCATCTCATTGTTTTGACGTCTGTATTGTTCTTTTTATGGGGTGCTTCATCTCATTGTTTTGACGTCTGGTCCTTGTCCTGCGTAATTCTAAATTAGTGGCGAGATAGCAAACTTTATTTGTGAATAACCTTCTTAAGTCTGCTCTTGTCTTCGGGTTTAGATGGTTTCAGCGATACATCTTGCGAAGCTGAAGAATTTCGAATGTGACGTGAGGAGAAAATACAGTTTGTCTGTGGTCTTGTGTAGGCAGTACGCACTGCAGATGTTGTTCAGAGTTTTTTGTGCTGAAGACAGCTGCTCGGAATACTCTGCCGTATTTTCTAGATGTTTAACATTCGTCATACGCCCGTTTAGTCGAGAGAGTACGGTCATGACAATGTATCTGTTCGTGTTGTCTCCTCTTCGGGGTAGTTCTTTTAAGTGCGTTCACTTGCCTATGTGGCCAGATAATGTTGATTATTTGTAGAACGCAACCGCTTCTGAGCATAAAAAAGGTACAATATCACATTCAAGCAGCAGATGGACAGACTTGTAGCGTGCAGTAATGTACGAGGGTCGTTCAATACGTAATGCAATACGTTTTTCTTTCTGAAAGCACATAGGCTTTATTCAGGTTTCAAAACACCATATTATCCCCACTCTTCTGGCTACAAAAACCTATTTCTCAACACAATTCCTGTTCAGTGTGGCGGCTTACGTGACCTTACTCCGTGGGCCCGTGTGCCCCCAAGGTACCACTCTGCTGGTCGACGTCGGAGTCAACATCTTGGAGCACCAAAAATCTTCCCATCATCCACGTGCTTCTTCCCGCGGAGTACTTTCTTCATATGGAGGTCAGAGGGTGCGAGGTCCGGGCTATAGGGTGGACGTGAAGAAGAGTCCAGTGAAGTTTTGTGAGTTCCCCTTGCTTGTGTAGGCTTGCGTGAGGCCTAGCATTGTCGTGTAGAACAACAACTACATTTACATTTTTGCCGCAAGGAACACGCTGAAGTAGTGTCTTCAATTTCTTGAGGGTTGAACAATTCACTTCAGAGTTTATCGTTGCACCACGCGGGAGATCATCATATAGAGAAACTCCTTCAGGGTCCCAGAAAACCGTCGCCATGACCTTACCATCTAAGGGGTGGCTTTGAACATTTCCTTACGAGGAGAGAAACTATGGCGCCACTCAATGGATGGTGATTTTGTTTCCGGTTTCGAGTGTCAGACCAATGTGACGGTGTAAGGCAAAAAAAGGTTATGGTCAACTCGTAACGCGTAAGCAATTCCGCACAGGTTGTCCTTCGTCGCTCTTTATTCTTCTGTTTGGCGGCGAGGAACCTAGTGGACGCCCACCTTTGAGTATCCCAACTCATCGACAAGTGTGTCAGCAGTATCAACCGAGACATCCAACTGATCAGCGAGGTGTTTAATTGTGATCCGTTGATCATCTCGAATGGGAGTGTTCGCACGTTCGAAGATTGCAGGAATCACATTGGTGTGTGGCCAGCCGGCAAGCGACATATATTGCAGATTTGCCTGGATTTCGGACGTGATGAAAACCTGGATGTTAAAATGATACTTTCCGACACATTGATCAATCCTTCTAACAGCAGCTGTATTTCCTGTAAACATTTATAAAAATGTTCACACATAAACTATCTTATATCAAAATGACTCAAAAAACAGCAAATGTTACAGACATTGTTTCGTTACAATGGTCAAACTGAACCTAACTTCAAGTGCTTTCAACTGCTCACTGTATACCCGATCTTGTTTTTTGGCCTATTATCAAAAATAATTACAGTTACTGATTTATGATGAAAAGTTAATGATTTACAACAAACTGTCAGTACAGATTTAAAGACAATAAATGATGATTCATTCTCAATAAATTTAGAAATATGGTTCTTTTGACCTTTATGTGGAAATTTGGTAATGAAATTAGAACAACAATACCTTGAGTAAAATCATTAATTACATCTTGATTTCACGTGGGATTTTATTCCTGACAATAACTGAGGTACAGTAAAAAATGCCAAAACAGAATATCAAGTTAAAGTTCTGTATGATAATTTCGTACTATCAAAATGAATGAAAATCAATGGTGTTTACATCAGAAGATTCGAGAATCGTTAATGAAAAGTTCATTACAACCGATCTAATTAGTTTTTCGTTACTGGCAAGATGCATAAAGCACACAAGTCATGTAAAACACATCAGGTGACTGATAAAAGTTCCAAAAGTCTGTTTCTCATCAATCTGCAATTTAAAAGTTTCGCTAATTAATTATTAGTTTAATTACAAGATGGGTATTTCTCCTAACATTCTACGGGAATATAATAATGCAATAAAGAGAATGAAATTACAAATTTTACTGAAATTTACGACACTAAGTTAATTAACACCATCAGGTTTTCTAACTAATTATAACTTTATGTTAATAATAGGTAAATGATCTGAAATAACTATAATGATGTTGATTCGCTATATAAGTGAACCATACAGTTTAATTGTCTGGTAAAAATTAAAAAAACATACTATCCAACTTTTGTCCATTACATATTGTGGACCGGGTAATACACAATCTGCTAAACTTTTTGTGGTATCGAAGCATTCATTAACTACCCCTATTACAAGGGCCAGCATATTTTTCCATCTTTCGTTATTGGCATCTGTGTCCTTTCCTCGAAACCCTTGATTCAACGAATGACTTTCCTTCCGTTCACCTATCACAGAACATAGATGAACTGAGCAATTGTAAACATGTTGGTTTCGGTCCAGTAGTCAGTAGCAACTTCGTGGAAGTGAAATATGCTTCGTGTACTCGGAGAGGGGGAAGGTATGCTACATTTTCCCCCATTTGTCGAAACTTCTGTTGCATTGCTCAACCGTCATTTGTACAATAGAGCTTAATTTCGGCCTGAAATCGCCACATCAAATTTCCAGAAACTCACAGGGAATTTTATTTAAACTGGAACAACTTGGAACAGGACATTTAAAATACCGCATTTGGGTTAAATTGCTACGTAACTATAATTTGCCATCCAAAGTTATGATCGTTACATATTAGTAACCTTTGTGTCGACTGTCTTTTGCTTACGACTGCCACCAACTACAGAGGTCTACATTATAATAAAGATAAGTTAAGTTTCGTTCCGGCGTTGTGATCGAAATATAACGCCCACTTTTTGCGTCAGCTGGCAACCTCAGCGATGACCAAGTGCCGTATTATGTGTGTCAATGAGAAATAAATTAGATAAGGAGCCTTTGAACATGAACGTCTGCGTAAGGTGCTGTTACGAAATCTTGTTTCTTCCGTGCCGTTCTTTATGCCATAGCTGCTGATCAACTGCGCGCACGATGAACACTAGGCTAAAAGTTGGCATCCTCTCGAGTGAATATATAAGCATCATTCCCATCATATGCGTCCGCAAGAAGGGGGGAGGGAGACGAAAGTGTGGCATTCCTCCCCCCTCCCATCTTTTGTAGTATCGACTTTTTATTCATTACAGAATTGTCATACACTACAAGAAGTAATTTCCAGTGATTCGACAAACGTTCATTCCAGTGGTATCATCATGTGGCTGATCGAAGACAATGTTGTTGCCCTGTAGAAGATAATCTCTGGTTGTCTAAGGAATGCAGAAGTCAAAAACAGCGTTATGAGAAAAATCATGCAACATTTGCAAGAAGAAGTGTTCCTACATTTCTACTGATGAAGCGAGAACCTTAGAGGAATAAATATAAAGCTGCATGTGTGTGCCCGTGGTTTGTTGCAGCAACTACAGACGTGTATTGCAATAGTCAGTGGGCATTTGGAATATTTGTTACGTAATTGGAATTTTCAGTAAGTTTGTATGGCCACATTCTTTCTTAATTTACTTTAAAAGGGTACAGTACAGCCCGAAATTTAAAATAGGTACAACATACTTCATTATTGTTGTCAGAACAACACATTTTTTTGTAAAATAACTCAATTTCAATTAATACAGCGAAGCCGGATACCAGTGTGGGAAAGAATGACAATTTATTTATTTAATTGATCACATGTGCACTCCCACAAAGTAAATCCCTATATCCAGTTTGGTGAGATCTGTGAAATGAATGAATGTATGGTCGTCTGCTAACCGCAGATAGTGAATGTGAATATATGATCATCTTTGAGACGATCCTTTGGCCACCTTTGGTGGGACCAAAGAGATGAAATTTACCTGACCTTTGAGCACCTGAAATGTGGCTGACCAATACGGTAGCAAGGTGCTCCCCCACTTCGACAGACGTGTGAGAGGACCTAAAGAACGGCCATGTTTCAGCACTCTGCCGCTGGATCTTGTGCTGTTAAGACCTGTTTTAGTTGTGCTCCGTAATGACAAAAGAGTGGAGACATGGTATGCATGCGGAATATTTAAGAGTAGTATGAAATAATAATTTCTCTATTTCAGGAACTTTTTGTGGGGAGATTTAAGTGTCAGGCAGGTAATATTAATGGGATTGTAGTAATCTTCAGAAGTGACCAACGGTCACAATGAAACCACATGTAGCAATAAGTTGAAATACTTCCGTGTGCTTAAGTTAAGCTGAATTACTAGCATGTGTACAATAAGTTGAAATATTTAAGAAATAGCATGTGTACCATAAGTTGAAATATTTAAGAAATGGCCTGTGCAGGACTTGAAATTAGAGACGAGTACTTCCACGTGGTGAGTACTGTGTGAGTCTCAAACTGTGTATGAGACAAAAGATAAAGAGAAGTACTCGTCCATGGTATCAGTTGAGGACTCGCATGTGTGATGAATACGTTCTTAATATTACTTTGCGTGATATGATTCCGTGTGACACTAGATTCAAACTCTGAGAGAGAAGCAAGGTGAGTCGGCCGTCTATCCAGCAACGCCACTTGGCTTGCATTGCACAGGAAGACGTGCATATATCTCCAGAGTTCATAGTAGGAAAGTAGAATTACGAGGTGGGGCAGCGTCGTGTGAAAATGGGATGAATATTAATTGAAGTGGGAAAGCTGAAAGTGATAATGTTGTGACTATTCTCTGTGTAGTGTTTCATATTGTAATGTGGTGTATGTCATGTAATTTGGGTATGTGTGGTTTGCATGGGAGAGTAGCGAGGTAGTTTCAAAAGATTAGTGGGTTATGCTTGTTCCTTCGGTACCGCTCGGTCTGGAGGAAAGTTTCGTGATGATGATTGTGAGAGTCGAAGTGTGAGGTATAATAAAAGATCCACCATCCTATCCAGAAAGTGCACTGTAGCGTTAAATAATTACGAGACCATAATATAGAGATTCACCAATGTAAAGCCATGCCCACTGGGTGGAATTTCTCATGTGTTATTGTTGTAGGTTATAGAATTTGTGTGTTTAGGTTAGAAAATTTATCGGAATAAATAAGATAGTTAAAAGAAAAAGATTGGTGGACTTTTCCTTCGAATTGTATGTTGTCATAATGCCCCGAATTTATAATGTGTGCGCCATTCATATTCAGTGCGGTGGGCCACGTGTTGACAAAAGCCGTTAAATAAATAAAAGACATAAAGAAAATGTGGTATTGCCAGTGCGTAGTGTAGAGTCAGAGTTCTGTAAATTACTGATAGTCAGATGCATGTTTCCATTGCGTATTAATCATATAGGAGGATAACTTGTAACTTAAGTGTGAGTACATAGTTCATGTCACTCGATAAATAAGAATGAATCCACTCGCTTGGCAGACCACTCATCTTGCAGGCCTGACTGCTTGACGCCACAGTATGAGCAAGGCTTGTGGGAGCCTCTCATAATTTCGACCCTGCCAGGATATTTTGCTGTTAGGTTTATTGCTGTTAAGATTTTTTTTTGATGGAATATATTTTGATAGCGCTAAGAAGTAAAATTTTTTCTGTTTGCAATTTCTTCCTGGATTGGTGAGGATCTTTTATTTTTTTATGTAATTAATTGCTATATCGCCCAAGGCTGGAAGATCGTTGTATTATTTTTTTTTGCGTAATGTCCATAGTAACTAGGTCGCAGTCGAAAAGTGTAGTCACCATGGAGAATAGCGATTCTGGGGTGAACGTAGCAGTGCAGCAGGAAGTAGGTGTCGACCATGGGCTAATGAGCGGGAACGGCAAACACTCAGAAGGGGCTGAATTGTTCAGTGGACCGCTTCTAGGTGATCCTTTGAGCGGCAGGCTTTGTTCACAATCGGGTGCTTTTCCCGACGACGCGGGCGAGCCGGGACTAGGTCAGGTATGCAGTGAAAGTGCAGCTACCCTTAGCGAAGCTATGGTTTCTCAGGCGAACGAGGTGAGCGCACCGAAAGTAGCAAATGGCAGTGTGCTACTGCAGTTTTTACAGAGGATGGATAGAGATAATAAGGAGAGAGACAGGGAGAATAAGGAAAGATTTGAAGCAACTAAGGAAAGATTGGAAGCAAATAAGGAAAGACTGGATGGATAAGGGAAAGGGATAAGGGAAATAAAGAGGCAATGAGGAAGCTACTCTCAGTTATCGATGGGCGTCTGTCTGCAGTTAATAATCGGTTAGATGAGGGGGAGAAAAATCTGGGTGCGTTGAAGCAAGTATGTGACGCCGTGAAAGAAAAAACCAATAATTAGGAGGTACGAATAATTGCAATAGAGAGGGATATCACAGAACGTATGGACGTGTTGCCAGATGATCGAATCAAAGAGGTAGTGGAGGACTTACTTGCAGATAAACAAGGAGCATTAGACAGCGTGGAAGCTCAAGTCACCCGGCAGGAAGTGGCGCTAAATAAACACAGGGATGAAGTTGCGGAGGTAGTGGTCAGAATGAATACGATTAGCGCAGATGTAGAAAAGATCAGTATGAGAGGCGAAATAGGCTCTGACGGCACGCAGCGAGAGGTTTATGCCGACCAGGAGGGGATACAATCACTATTACAGTTTAAAGAGGCACAATTAGAAACAAATAGGAAACATAGGGATGAACTTGCACAGTTGCAATTAGCGTGCAGAAGTGAAGGTGAAACACCACCAGGTAAACTGCAGAGGGAGAGTGAGATAAATTCAAAAAACTAAAATAGGCAGAAAGAGGAAGACGAACTCAGAGAGTTAGAAGAACGGTTGTGTCGGATAAAACAGGTGGCAAACCCAACTGGGTATAGTCCAAGGTCGGAAAACATAAATGCGGAAGAAGAATGTAGGAGGCACTTCGTGTCGGTACAAACGTACACTTGTTTTCCGGATCCTGATAATTACCAACATCCATGCCTGTGGCTGTCTCAATTTCAAGATTCATTACCTTCATCGTGGGGACCACTCTTCAAAATGAAGTTTGTGTGTAACCATTTGAGGGACGAGGCTAGAGCGAAAATGCAGGAAGTTATTAAAGACTGTAGTAGCTACAAGATATTTTGTGACAAGTTTTTAAATGAATTCTGATCGAAAAGTAAGCAGGACCAGGTTAAGCAAAGCATATAGATGATGCCAAATTGTAACGAAGGTGGTATAAGAGATCCAGTGTCGTGCTATCAGGAAATGCTGAGACGAAATAGGTATTTGGATGTGCCATACGAAACTGGGGAGCACATTAGGATCTGTATAACGAAGTTGCCAGTGAGATTGCGCAGAGGTATAGTGATGGCAGGCAGGGGCTTAGACGATTCCACGTCACTTCAGCACTTGTTACAGGAACTTGGTAATGAGAGTAATATCGTGAACGGAAACACAACTCATAGGTCAGACAGAGTCGAGGATAGGAACGGCAGAAACTATCAGAATGACAGGAGAGCATGGAATCCTGGCATTTCTTTCTTGTCGTAATGGATTGAAGGATAGGAGAAACTAATCCAACATATCAGCCCTTAGCATCTTGCCTTAAAACACATGCAGCTGGCACTGTCTATGTAGCAGACATACTCTACTGATATGTAGGAATGCAAATACCATACTTCTGATCAGAGATAAAACACCAGTAATGGCATCTGTTAGGCTGGTCTCTCAGAGCAAAATTTGCAAATTTTTATTTCGAACAGTAAAGTAAAAGGACTGTTTCCTCAAAGAAACCAGTTGCTAAAATGTTATGTAATAATGCCAATGAGTCCAGTATGATTAGTGCGATTTGACTATTGCAGGTACTTAACACGTAATGTAAAAAAAAGGTCAACATTGTGATCTGTATGGAATAGGGTACGTTTATACTGCTGTTACAGGTAACATCAGTAATGTGATCGAAGTTTTTTAAATTAGATGCCATCTGATCTATAGTATGTCATAGTCGTGGTGACAGTTATAATGAGGTGCTGTGTATGGTTGTTCGGAATCTGGTGTTAGTGAAAGAGGCCACTAGCATCAAAGTTTCTAACACTTGGGCTGTCCCATCTCTCCCAGCTTGTATATTCTCTGCACACATTTAATTTTCATGTAAAGTTAGATTCCTAACTAGCAAATTCTTTACTGTGTACAGTGGACCATTCAGAGTGAGGCGGATTGTGCATGAAAATGCTGTACTGATTGAGACGATCAAGGGAAAACAATCGCGTGGGTTTCATCACATTTCTAACATCAAATTATGTAAAAGTTAAGGATAGACCGAAAGTAGGCAAGTTATAGTAGATAGTCAGTGTATTTATTTGTGGTGTGTAACGTTGTGCAGGGTCAAATCGAACATAACAATTTTCAGGCGGGATGTCAGGAAGTATGACGGAATAGACTGGTCGAATGAGTCACGAACAGGAGTCGACAGAGTGCTGTATGTACGTATTTTTTTGTCATATGAATAAGGATCTAGCAGAAACGACGTGATGAGTAATGAGAGGATAAAGATGGTAGATAGTGAGAGAAGCGACGTGATAAATAGTAGTTGATAAAAGTGATATTTAAGGAGAGAAGCGACGTGAAGCAGTGTGATTAATAAAGAGAGATTCGACGTGATGAAACAGTGGTAAATAAAGGTGAGTAGAATTGAATAATGTGGAGATGTCTTAGATGTATGTTACAGAGAGGCCGGTGTATGCTGCAATCGAGATAGATGCGAATGGCGAAGGAAGACGAGGAAATGATGGAGTAATCGACGGACGGAGAGCCGAAATACGAATGAAGAGATGAGGGATGGTGAACGTTGTGGAATACTGACGTAAGATGTGATTTAAGTATAAATCTAATTCTTACCATTACATTTGCTATATGAAAAAAATTATTTTTGTTGTTGTTGTTGAAGCCTGGTACCAGTATAACTAATCAAAACGGTACCAATAATGTGTACAGTTATTTTGCAGGATGAATAATTTGTGTATTTTTTGTTCTTAGATGAAATGTCGCAATTCTAAGTTGATATTTAGCAGGATGAACAATCGGTAAAGTGAATGCAGAGGTAAGCCGATGGAGAGAGGTGCCAGAGTGAAAGGACGAATTCGGAGACTGGAAAACTATCTCCGAAACAGCTTCATGTGTTATGTGGTTGAGTATAAGGGAGCAAAGGTATGGTATGTTGTCGTGAGTGAGGTGGTGTTAAGGTTAGCTGACTTCTAGACCTATTCTGTTAGTGTATTAATGGATTGAATGAGAAGGAATATGTGATGTCTGGTGAGTGAGAGTCGTAGAGTAGTGTGATCAATGCGCACACTCCTGTAAAGGGGATGCTACCGATCCATAACTAAAACACTATTGTGTTATTGTTTGATTTGGATGAACCTCGATGGCAGGTCAGGATCTGGCATCGTGGGGATGGTACATACATGTCCTAGAAATGTTGTTATATATAATAAAAAGGTAAAATATATAAAGAGATACTAATTTCAGTCTGTCACAAGCACAAAGGTGCATTGTGTGTTGTAGATTTAGAGTCATCAGTTTCTAATATATTTATTGTGTTAGGATGTTAAAGTAGTTTAATATTTAATAACATGTGGTAGGTAACTGTGAGCTGTGTAGATTATTTCTTTTTTTTTTTTTGTTAGAACACTTTTAGGGGGTATTCATTTCAGTCTGTCACGAGCACAAAGGTTCACTGTATATTGTAGTTTTATAATCAACAGTTTCTAATATTTTCACTGTGATAGGATGTTAGAGTAGTCTACTATTTGATATTGTAATTATGAGCTGTATAGCTTGTGTCTTATTCCTTTTTCTTTAACACTTTCATGTTTTGTATGAGGGACGACAGGTACAAGCAATAGCACAAGTGTGGGCTCTATATAGAAAAGAGATAAATGTTGATGTTGTATGTGTAGAAAACTAGGGTGTATAATTTTGTGTTTTTTAGAACAAAGATTCTTTTATTACCAATGTATCTAATAGATGATACATGTAATCAATGAGTATTTAAATACTGTAAGAATATCCTTTTGTCTGTAATGTTGCGAGATGCACGGAAGGGTCTGACTGATTGGGTGACGTAACGCCCATACCGCTAGCAGGGCGAAGCTGACGTCGCCATGGGAGAGGTGACAAAGCCGCGGCACTCCCCACTCCACTGCCGGTCGGGGTACACTCCACGCGCCCGCTACAGCAGGTCAACGGCCTGGGGCGACACGCACGTACCACTGGCCATTCATAAGTTCCGCCACCCTTACGACTGGGAAAAGTATCCTGCGGAGGCAACAGCGGGTGGTTTCTTCTGCTCAACGGCGGAGCGACGGCAGAATGAACGACGCGCGGCAGAGTCCGGTGGGCATTTCTTACCAGCAACTATTAACTAGTACTGGACTGTGGAGCTGTGAAACAAGATGACTGCTCGTATGTCTCCATGAGGTGGAAAGTGAAGGACTGGTATTTCCATGTTTTGAGTGGTGAAAAAGATTTTGTCTTTAGCAGACAGGACGATTGTTTTGTTTTGCCTTGACCACTGAACGGTGGGATCCATAAACTTTTGGCAGTGACTTGTTAAGTGTGCTTTGTGAATTGCATGTGGGACACTTGGTATTCTTGAAGAGGACAGTTGTTGTTTGGTGACTAATTATTGTATGAATGCAAGAAACTAAAAGTGTGACATTGACATTTGCATTTGTAGTAGGAGACTTTTCTTTAATTGGTGTGAGAATAAGTGCTGTTTGTTGGAACTTACGACTTTTAATTACACCATGAACTGAAAGGACAGAACCGTGGGTAATAGTAGTTGTAGGGCCATTTCTGGACGACCAGATTCGTGTGGATGGTACTCTGAGAGTGACTATGACATTTGTGTTTAATGTGAGATACAGTTTACTGTTCAGTGCGTGTTCAAAATGCCGATTTGAGTGACTTAAAGACTTTCGTCCGGGTAACCATGGGAGAGCTTTGACACCGAGACAGTGTTTCTAGGAAAACTATCAGCAACTTTTTGACCCCAAGAAAATCACAGAATGAAATGTTTCCGTGTGACTCGCAAGATAGGGAATAATGTATTTGTAATTGTGTAAATGTTTTTCTTATATGCTTCATTCCTGAAGGGACAGCAAGTGTAATTGTATTTCATTAACATTTGTGTTTAGAATAGTTAGTGTTTGTTTTTTGTTTGTTCTGGGTTATCAAGTTCACGTAGCATGTTTATTAGAAATGCTGTAATTATTAGCCAGTGGCGTAATACTAACGTAGCGGCTCTTGTTGCATTGGTCAGTAAGGTTGTCACAGGGGACAAGAGTTTGCATTGCACAACAAATATCGGAATTAACTGATGTATTTTGATGTCGTGGACAGTAATAATCTTGTTGGTGTGTTGACTGAAGCCACTTATTTGCATTATCACAGTGGTGATATTTCACATTAAAGTGTAATGAAGGCTAGTCAAAATGCATGTTCTTGTCGTCCAAATGTGTAACAACAGAGAAATGAGCAGTACAGTAAGATACGAGAGCTACTGGTGGATTCAAGCACTTACTGCTAACTATTTATTGCATGTATTGACATGGAGCCTGAATTCTACATGTAACTAGTGTACGCAATTTTTTTTTCTTTTGTTGATTTTGTTTTGTATTTAGACTTTGCTGTGTAAAGGGTTTTACCCCGCAATTTATGAATGTCAGATTACTTGCTCTGTGTTTGGACGGTGAGCTATATAAAATTTCATGAGTACAATTAGTATTTTTTATTTGTTTTAGAATTATTGAAGTTTGGATTACTCCTAAAAATAACGGAGATCCCGGTAACTAAGCCAATTTCTTATCTCACCATTACTTTTTATTTGTGTGATGTGATGTTTTATTTGTCATTTGGATTGTTGTAAATATGTATGTGTACGTTACTCCAGATTGTGGAGAGTACAATATTGCAACAACTGTGTCAATAATTTGGTAAAGTAACAACATTTGGTCGTCAATTTGAGGTCACCAGGGGCTAAGGTCTCCTCCTGGTTATTTTGATGACTTGCTACGTTTGTTCTAATACAGTTTTTTTAACAAAATGTTCGGAACTACCCTCGCATTGTAAGGATTGTACCATGCCATTTTTTTTCTGCATGGTTAGCCGGTGGTGAAAGGGTACAGTACCGCCCAACATTTAAAATAGGTACAACATACTTCACTATTTTTGTCAGAACAACACATTTTTTTGTAAAATAACTCAATTTCAATTAATACAGTGAAGCCGGATACCAGTGTGGGAAAGAATGACAATTTATTTATTTAATTGATCACATGTGCACTCCCACAAAGTAAATCCCTATATCCAGGTTGGTGAGATCTGTGAAATGAATGAATGTATGGTCGTCTGCCAACCGCAGATAGTGAATGTGAATATGTGATCATCTTTGAGACGATCCTTTGGCCACCTTTGGTGGGACCAAAGAGATGAAATTTACCTGACCTTTGAGCACCTGAAATGTGGCTGACCAATACGGTAGCAAGGTGCTCCCCCACTTCGACAGAGGTGTGAGAGGACCTGGAGAATGGCCATGTTTCAGCACTCTGCCGCTGGATCTTGTGCTGTTAAGACCTGTTTTAGTTGTGCTCCGTAATGACAAAAGAGTGGAGACATGGTATGCATGCGGAATATTTAAGAGTAGTATGAAATAATAATTTCTCTATTTCAGGAACTTTTTGTGGGGAGATTTAAGTGTCAGGCAGGTAATATTAATGGGATTGTAGTAATCTTCGGAAGTGACCAACGGTCACAATGAAACCACGTGTAGCAATAAGTTGAAATACTTCCGTGTGCTTAAGTTAAGCTGAATTACTAGCATGTGTACAATAAGTTGAAATATTTAAGAAATAGCGTGTGTACCATAAGTTGAAATATTTAAGAAATGGCGTGTGCAGGACTTGAAATTAGAGACGAGTACTTCCACGTGGTGAGTACTGTGTGAGTCTCAAACTGTGTATGAGACAAAAGATAAAGAGAAGTACTCGTCCATGGTATCAGTTGAGGACTCGCATGTGTGAAGAATACGTTCTTAATATTATTTTGCGTGATATGATTCCGTGTGACGCTAGATTCAAACTCTGAGAGAGAAGCAAGGTGAGTCGGCCGTCTATCCAGCAACGCCACTTGGCTTGCATTGCACAGGAAGACGTGCATATATCTCCAGAGTTCATAGTAGGAAAGTACAATTACGAAGTGGGGCAGTGTCGTGTGAAAATGGGATAAATATTAATTGAAGTGGGAAAGCTGAAAGTGATAATGTTGTAACTATTCTCTGTGTAGTGTTTCATATTGTAGTGTGGTGTATGTCATGTAATTTGGGTATGTGTGGTTTGCATGGGAGAGTAGCGAGGTAGTTTCAAAAGATTAGTGGGTTATGCTTGTTCCTTCGGTACCGCTCGGTCTGGAGGAAAGTTTCGTGATGATGATTGTGAGAGTCGAAGTGTGAGGTATAATAAAAGATCCACCATCCTATCCAGAAAGTGCACTGTAGCGTTAAATAATTACGAGACCATAATATAGAGATTCACCGATGTAAAGCCATGCCCACTGGGCGGAATTTCTCATGTGTTATTGTTGTAGGTTATAGAATTTGTGTGTTTGGGTTAGAGAATTTATCGGAATAAATAAGATAGTTAAAAGAAAAAGATTGGTGGACTTTTCCTTCGAATTGTATGTTGTCAAAATGTCCCGAATTTATAATGTGTGCGCCATTCATATTCAGTGCGGTGGGCCACGTGTTGACAAAAGCCGTTAAATAAATAAAAGACAGATGCCACAGTATGAGCAAAGCTTATGGGTGCCTCTCAACTTTTGCAGTTTAATTGTCTATCTTAACACTATCCTCATGAAATCAAGTTATCTGATCGGTCTTAAATTCAATTCCCCGTCCCTATTATTCTGATTTTTTAGTTAAACTACTTTAGCTCCTTCACTCTAAGGTACCGTGTCTGCCTGATGCGACAGTTCCGTGTAACAAATCTTCTGCATAAGTCAGTAATCGATGTCATGTTCAGAGTAGATAAATTCTTCATTCTATATACTGTAATGTCTCTTAAAAAACAATTCTGAATTTAAAGACTGAAACGCCACTGAATTCATCCCTTTGAGAATCATGGTACCAACGGTGGAAATTAATAAAGTTCCATATGATAAATGAAGCTGGTCTGTCACTACAGATTTGGAGAGGTCCTCTAAGCAGGTCACTTGGGTGAAAACAATTTTACGATTTCCTAAACGGTACAGGAAGTATCAGAGGTGATCAGTTCAACTGAATCGCTCTGAACATAAGGCATTAAGGGAAAGTTAATGAGAAATTGTGATAAATGATAGATGAGAAAGTCAGAAAGTACAGACTAATATTACAGTGCTTAAAATATAATTTAGTTTGTTGAGTATAGCTGGAAGCTACGAATCAGTTACAGAACTACAACTGTACATTGCACAGTACGTTCAGGAGCACTTGCTTTTACATATACCAAGTAGCGTTAGCACCCATAAATTTCATGATCACAGAATTGACTGTATGAGATCGTAAAGGCGCCTGAGAGCCAACAAATCTTACTTTTTTCACGAATTATTTGTTCTCTACCTACGATCTGCTGTTTTCCACACAAAGGGCAGGCCGCATTGTAACATGGATCTGCAACAAATAACACTGGCACAAATATCTATTGAGTTCTTGAAAGTGTTGCAATATCTTTTGTCTTCCTGCGAGTTGGCACCCCCTTTTCGAAATGTGTTTCACTATTTCCTAATGTTATATGGATAAACTGCCAGTTTGAAGTTTCGTCAGTAGTGAAGGTGTTCTCTTATGAAGATAAATATTGTAATTCAGAGACATACTCTCACTAACAGCATTAATACGCACAATTTAATATAAAAATGGAGCAAATTTACTTTAAAAAGGAATCATTTTACAATCTTTACATGAGCTGACTGAGATATACTTCACTATAGTGAACAAGGGCGAAGGATTTACAACTGAAAATATTAAAACTTAAGCTTGAATATTATCTTTGTGTCGGCGTAATTTGTGGCTTCGCTTTCAGGATCGCCCTTGCTTCAGGGTACCATCGAAAACTTACTAAGGCCAGAGGCAGAAAGAACGTCCTTCGAAATTAGAAATTTAGCGCTTCAAAAGCAGTTTTCTGAAAGGGTCTCGGCTCACAGTTTAATCATTTCCTGTAAGAGACAAAGCAGCTTTATACCACTTGGCGGCTTACCGGAGCAACTTTAAACAATATTGCGGGCACTGAGCAGCGTTGTCTCGCAAGCATTTCCAGCGGCCTCTTCGAGGAAGGCGCCGGCTCGGCCGACCTCATTAATTACGTTTCCGCAGGCAGCTGTCCCACCGCTTCCCGTCCCTCAGGTGCTTTCAGTGACATCTGAGCCACTGCGAAGGAGTACTTTTAGTTTCATTCCACATAGTCCGTTTGTTTTTCACATTTAACACCCAGTTTCGTATTTTCTTCCACTAGTACATTCGCACGCTTTACATTCGTACGTAGGATTTTCTAGTTATTAATGAAAACATGTACTAAAAGCTCTCACGTAGTAAAATAAGTGTGTGTCATCGGTTTGTTGCTACAGTGTGTACGCAGAAGCCATAGATACGCACTTATCATCGCATTTAATAAGCAAAAGATCCACAACAGTAGTCATAATACTACATCGACAGTGTTTCAACATTACTTCGCACACTATGCAGGGTGAAGAAGAAATACCACACTTGGAGGTCGGCATGTGCTTACTCATCCAGATTCAAGACAAAAGTTGATGAAGCAAAATCAGATTGGGAGCACTTTGAAAACACATGCATGAAAATGGTGAGCTGGCAAAACTCTCATATCGTGTAGCGCATCGGAAAGTACAGAGGAACTTTTATTACCCTCACGCCGGCCGGAGTGGCCGAGCGGTTCTAGGCGCTTCGGTCTGGAACCGCGCGACCCCTATGGTCGCAGTTTCGAATCTTTCCTGGGGCATGGGTGTGTGTGATGTCCTTAGGTTAGTTAGGTTTAACTAGTTCTAACTTCTAGGGGACTAATGACCTCAGAAGTTGAGTCCCATGGTCCTCAGAACCATTTGAGCCATTTTATATTAAGTCCCATAGTGCTCAGAGCCACGTAAAATTACCCTCACGACCGTACTGGCTATCGTAGGTCACTGAGTAGACTGCTGGAATATCAACCCCACATCTACCATGGGGCTATGGTTCGAATACTTGCCAAGTTCCTTTTCTAATTTCATCTACGTCCGTTCCCTAATTCTCTTAGTTTGTAAGTAGAGCATCATTTTGCTACAAGACAAGAGTCTGCCACATGACAGTGGAATCCATTAAACTGCATTCATGTGTCTACTAACAGCACGGTCCGTGACCATAACAGGTACTGTCAAGTTCATGTAGAGTGGCTTCCCCGTGGAGTATACAAATGACGAATACGTCGAGATGCTTTTGGTACTGGGTGCGTGTGATAATCAAGCTCCTCCGCTACTCGTGCATATGCTGCAAAACACTCAAAGGCGTCATCCCGATAAGAATGTTTTTCGCCGCATGGAGCAACGCCTTCCGGAAAGTAGTAATCTTCGTTCGTAAGTAATGGAGATAGGTCGTCCGAGGACTGAACGTACTCAGCAAACAGAAGACATGACTGATGAGGGTTTCAGGTCTCCAGTCGGGTGGTAGCGTTGATATCAGGTGACGTTATGGGAAGTGTCATACTACCCATCTTCTGGCGAAGTAGTTGGGTAGTATGACACGTCCCGAAACGTCGCGAGATATCAACGCTACCATCCGGCTGGAGATCCAAGAAACCTTCATCAATAGTTTACGCCTTGAAAGCCTACAGTCACATAGAAGACATGACGTTTGAAACATTTCGCCAGTCACCTTGGCGAAGTAGGCATTATATTTCAACGTCATTCCATATATCTCAAAGACTGTTGTTGAAGTATTCCACGATGAAGAACTGTATTTATACCTTTACACCTTAACACCAGCAGCCAAAAGACCGCATTCGAAGAGTATAGTTTTCAAATGGTTCAAATGTCTCTGAGCACTATGGGACTTAACATCTGAGGTCATCAGTCCCCTAGATCTTAGAACTACTTAAATCTAACTAACCTAAGGACACCACACACATCCATGCCCGAGGCAGGGTTCGAACCTGCGACCGTAGCTGTCGCGCGGTTCCAGACTGAAGCACCAAGAACAGCTCGGCCAGACCGATCGGTAGTATAGTTTTGTGAATAGCTTTTGCACCAAGTGGAAGATAACGAACATTTTATAAATATCGTGATAAGGACTGACGAATCTAGCTTCACTCAGGAAGATATGTTCAACCTCCACAACAGCCTTTATTGGTCGGAACGCAACCACACGTCTGTAATAAGTTCAGGTTTTCTCTTAATGATTAAATAAATGTGACAGTAACAGAAAGATACCGGGTATAATTTGATGATTTAACTAAAAAATTAAAAATATGTTTAGAATGGACGCGTCTTGAACATCGGCGAGTCCTCGTATCCATTCCCCATGGCACTGCCTGGTCTGACTGAGCGAACGGGGCAGCTCCAGGCCAGCGCGGAGTTCATGCTACCTGTTCTTGGACGTGCTGCACGCTGTTACAGTGTTGCCAGATCCTCGTTTTTAAATTGCATTTCTAATAAACTTAATGAGGGGACTAGATTTTGATAGATACCCTTTTGTACTAAACTGGGATAAGGAATCGCATGCCGACCGCCAAGTGCGGCATTTTTTCTTCGCCCTGTGTAATAAAGTAATCCAGTATTACCTATTGCTTGTATCACTATTACATATAATGACTATACTTCATTCTGTATGACTTATTCCCAACATAAATACTCCCTTTGCATGGATTTTATTTATCGACACCTGTTTTGTTCGACGCATTGCGTATCATTTGGAACTTCGTCTAGTATAGTTCATAAAGTAGTCGATACTCTGCTTGTATTAAATGGACACAATGATCACAGCGTTATTCATTGATGCTGAAGTGAAGAGGCAGGTGGTTTTTGGCCGCTGTAACTGTAAAGCTTACAATTCGTGACATTCATCAGGGATTGTGACAATCCATTGAATGTCAGAGCCCGTGAGTGACAGCATTGGAGAATGAATGAAAAGACGTTCACGACACAGAGAAACCATAGCGGCGGTCCATCATTACAGGTGCCCTGAAAGCAAGATTGGGGCACATAATTAAACGGAATTGAATCTTCACAATCATCGATGTGCTTAATCAATGTTTCGACGTAACGCATACACTTACACGAATGTACTAGAGTAAAATGTGTGCACCGTGTATTGCGTTAAATCTCATAGCTGGAAGCAGACGTGCTAGAACAAAAACCGCCCTCATCATTTTGATGTTCCACGAGTCTGAGGGGAATACATTAGGCGACAAATATGCACAGTGGATGGAACGTCAACTTTGTCCATAATGCTGGTCTGGAAACAAGACACCATTCTGTAATTTTCACGATTAACAGAAGATAAGATAACCTATTGCAAGAATTGATTACCTTTGTTTGTTGGAAACACTAGAGGCTATCCTAATGAGTACTGTTTGGCGCCAGTCCACGGATTCAGTGACATATTCAGGTACAAACTCTCCAGCAGTGTAACAATTCGCAATTGACCAAAAACGGAGACGAAAGGATGAGTTTGCCGGCCGATGTGGCCGAGCGGTTCTAGGCGCTTCAGTTGGGAACCGTGCGACCGCTACGGTCGCAGGTTCGAATCCTGCCTCGGGCATGGATGTGTGTGATGCCCTTAGGTTAGTTAGGTTTAAGTAGTTGTAAGTGCTATGGGACTGATGACCTCAGAAGTTAAGTCCCATAGTGGTCAGAGCCATTTGAACCATTTTTTGAAAGGATGAGTTTCTGCTAATAGCTTCAAGAGCAGTTATGAGCAGCCTCAGATGTTGACATACATGAGGCAACAGGTTGTGTGATGGGGGGCGCGGGGGAGATGGAGGTGGAGAAGGAGGGGTTGTATAAAAGGGTGCAGCTCATCAGGTGGCTGCATACTGGAACTGAAACACGTACAAGAATTTTACTGTACACAACGATTATGGGGCAAGCAGACAAATATATGTGGTAAAGTGCGAACTGCACATATCGCAAATAAATCGTCTCTCTATGAGAACAGAACCTGTGCTATCCACCTAAGTTTAGTGACACACACCGAATGTTGCTATTTATAGGAAATAAACAATTATGAGTAAGTCATTGTAACTTACTACACACTTCAATTCATTTTAACTTTGATTTCATGAAGACTTCATTGATTTCATACAGAGAAAATTGCAGTTACTTTTTTGCACCTATAGCAAAGACAAGCGATTTAACGATATTCTAACGTTCCACTAAATTCTTTTGTCTTCATAACACCCCTGATCTGATAGGCCACTTAAATGTAAAGTTTTTAATGGAATGAATTAGCGTAGGTCACGGAATCTAAATTCGAGTGAAGCACGTTTGTAGTGACTTTTGTACATCACTGCCCCTGAATGCTGGGACGAGTTCTTCATTAAAACGATGCGTCATTTTATTCATTGAACTAAAAGTAATTGAAATCAGATATACTCTGCCTGACAAAAACGTGAAGCACGTAGAAGATGAGGAGGAAACAAGGAGCACGTAGAGGATAAGGAGGAAACAAAATGACACCACACGAGTTAAGACGGCATGTGATGTTATTTCAATGATTGAAAATCCGAGTGTAACTCACGAAGAGCTTGCCAGTACAAGCTCACTCATCAGAATGACGCTGGAACCTCTCTGGCCAGGATACAGCATCTGATTCGGTTGAGAGTGGTTTAATAATGCCGTAGTAACCTCTCCTGGGGAAAGCCGTCACACAACTCTTGTAACTGGTCCTTGTTAACCCTGATACTGGCACTGGGAAGAAGCTGAGGTCCGAACAAGCTCTACACATATTCCTTCGGGGACAAATCTGGGGATCTTCCTACTCACGGAAATATCTCTACATAACACAGACAACTCATGGGACACGTGCCGTGTTCCGGAGTGGCCAAGCGGTTCTAGGCGCTACAGTTGGAATCGCGCGACCGCTACGGTCGCAGGTTCGCATCCTGCCTTGGGCATGGATGTGTGTGGTGTCCGTAGGTTAGTTAGGTTTAAGTAGTTCTATGTTCTAGGAGACTGATGACCTCAGCAGTTAAGACCCATAGTGCTCAGAACCATTTTTCGTGCCGTGTGCCGCACGAAAGATAACACATGAGGACTCTGGATGTCCGTGACATACCATTTTGCCGCCACAGTTGTCTCAATTACTGCAGCCATAGCATCAATTCATACCCGAAGGCTCTCCACATCATAACGCCAGGAATAACACCACCGTTCCTCTCCAAAGCATCGGAAGAATGGAACTTCTCTCCCTGGTTCATCGCCATACCGGCCAACGATGATAATTCGAGGTAGTGCAGAACCACGATTAAAGCGACGTCATTCACAGACAGTCAACACAGCTGTTTGTCTTTTGGTGTTAACGGAAGGCTACGCATGCACCGATAATTCCCTAGTTGCAGGGAGTCCACTACTTGATCTCGGATGGCAGACGGAGGTGTGAAGGAGCTGCGGTGTAACTGGGACACAGTACGGCAGTCTGACGAGGTCGACGGGAACCTTGATGACGAGTGTTGCTGCCCTCACTTGGCCGTTGTCACATCAGAAAGCTCCACACACCTGGGTATTCACGATTCGACTAGATGGCCATAGGGGGGATCCGAATAGAGGACGCGGCATTTCAGCGTCCTTCTCAGAGGTCACTTAACATATGACGCCGTTTGCGTCCCGTAAGTACCTTATCATGGCACCAATGGTTGCAGCTCTAAATGTCACAGACAAATGCCACACAAATCACTTACAAGCACGTGTATGAAGTTAGACTGACATCCGACCATGTCTTACGGTGTTCACTTTTTTGTTATGCAGTGTATATGAAACACATATTTTCAGGGCGCAGTAGGAATTATTCATCAACAAACACGTAATTACTAAGGAACATAACACAGTGAAACAGATTTTAAGATTTCATCTTCGGCTACACTTCGTTGTTGGCAACACTGTGCTCAAGAATCTCGGTCTCATGACATCCTATCTATGGTTAGGTTTAGCACTCCGACATGGCCGGCCACTGTGACAGAGAGGTTCTAGGCGATTCAGTCTGGAACCGCACTGCTGCTACAGTGGCATGTTCGAATCCTGCCTGGCGCATGGATGTGTGTGATGTCCTTAGGTTAGTTACGTTTAATTGGTTCTAAGTTCTAGGCGACTGATGACCTCAGAAGTTAAGTCCTATAGTGCTTGGAGCCATTTGAACCATTTGAACTCCCACATGTTGGCGAGTGTAAACTTTCTTCGCCAATGTCACTTGACGACTAATGCCTTTCATCTGTCGTTCACGTTCACTTTAGATGAGATTGTTTGTAAATCGTAACTTTTTTTTTGCTCTCTATTCCACGGGTTTTGTGTGTACCATACACACAACTGGCCATTAAAATTGCTACACCAAGAAGAAATGCAGATGATAAACGGGTATTCATTGGACAAATATATTATACTGGAACTGACATGTGATTACATTTTCACCGATTTGGGTGCATAGACCCTGAGAAATCAGTACCCAGAACAATCACCTCTGCCCGTAATGACGGCCTTGATACGCCTGGGCACTGAGTCAAACAGAGCTTGGATGGCGTGTACTGGTACAGCTGCCAATGCAGCTTCAACACGATACCACAGTTCATCAAGAATAGTGACTGGGGTATTGTGACGAGCCAGTTGCTCAGCCACCATTGACCATACGTTTTCAAGTGGTGAGAGATCTGGAGAATGTGCTGGCCAGGACAGCAGTCGAACATTTTCGGCATCCAGAAAGTCCCGTACAGGACCTGCAACATGCGGTCGTGCATTATCCTGCTGAAATGTAGGGTTTCGCAGGGATCGAATGAAGGATAACCTCATGTCAGCACGTTGTAGGTGTCGCCACCGACGCCAACCTTGTGTAAATTCTCTGAAAAGCTAATTATTTGCATATCACAGCACCTTCTTCCTGTCGGTTAAATTTCACGTCTGTAGCACGTCATCTTCGAGGTGTAACCATTTTAATGGCCAGTAGTGTAATTATACAGGTTTTTTGGGACATTTCATCTATTTCAACTTTGGCTATAAGGGACAGTCAAATCAAACCCGAAGAGCAGCCACAACGGGTCCATTTCATTTATCCCACTGGGAGACGGGACGATCAATTCCTGTTTCGCAGAAGGTGGTCGGCCACTGACGGTTTCACAACAGCACCCACTCTTGCGCCTCCTCATTCGACTGAAACCGACGTCCACGAATGTGCTCTTTGACGTCACCAAAAATGTGAAAATCACACGGTGATAGATCCGGGGTGTGCAGGGAATGTTGCAGCGTTTCCCAACCGAATAGCGTTACACCATAACGCCCGCCTCCACGCTACCAGTCAGGCGAATGATACGCTCCACCGATATGTTTAGGGAACACTGTAATATCCTCCGTACAGCCCGGATTTTTCATCGTGTGATTTTCACATCGTTGGGGACGTCAAGCAAGAGATTCGTGGAAGTCTGTTTCAGTCGGACGAGGATGTGCAAGGGTGGGTGCGGTTGTGGATTTGTCAGCGGCCGACAGGTTTCTGCGAAACAGGAATTGGTCGTTTCATCTCCCAGTGGGATTAACATCTTAATGGGTGCAGTGATTACTTTTGAATGGAACCATTCCCTGGTTTCTCTGTGGCAAATGCTCAGTTTTCAGTTCATTGCCGTTATAATTTGTATATTGTCCCCCATTTGTATGAAGTAGCTCGACCATTCCATTAAGAATCTGTTATTGTGTGTGCCTACGAGTGCTTTGCCAGTCCAAGTATTCTTGACCATTCCATTTAGAAATTTTATCCCAATCTTAATTCTTCTCACATTTAATTGGTCCTAATTCTTTGCTGAATCTCGAACATTCACGTCCACTATAAATTCTTGGACGTTTTCTGTTATTCAACGAATAATACAATATGCAATGACAAATTGTGAAGGAAAGAAAGTAATGGAAATGATCGTATATTGTCAATAATTTAATAACTCATGTATATCAATGTCAGCAATAGGATTATATGTGGTCGTCAGGTGAAGGAGCCATGTGACAGCGGCGATGCACACCGGCGCGAACACCACGAGGTAAAAATGAGCTGTGGATCCGTCCTGAGCGAAGACTGCTGCAACACAACTTGTAGCTCTGCGGAACTGGTGTGTGTCTTGGGTGCTCATATCCCATGGGACAACCCAAGGATATGTTAAGAAGTTTGAAATCAGGTGACATGCGTAGTACGACTAACATCATGCTAGTTAGCTACACATTCCTCCTTGCTTCATCCATCATGCGATATTTTCCTGTAAACATTCCCACACTTCTACTACTTCGTGGTCCCCAGTTTAGGTTTTTACAAATTTATTTCTAAACTCAATCCTAATATTCCTTTTTCCTTTCGTCTTTCTTTGGTGTACCGTCCATCCCTATTCTGTGCTCGTTGGACCGGTCTCCTTGTCCAGTAAGTCATTTCAGTGTTCCCAGCTTTCACTGGGGACAGTATTGTCATCAGCGAACTTTATCATTGGCAACAGTACTGTCATCAGCGAATCTTATCGCTGACAGGCTTTTAGTGTGAATTATGGTCTCACTGATGATGATATTGGTTTGTGGGGCACTCAACACCGTGGTCATGCGCCCATACAAGTTCCAGTCTTTCCATTTCCAGTCTCACCACTACCGGATTGATGATGAGAGGACAACACAAACACCCAGTTCCCGGGCGGAGAAAATCCCTGACCCGGCTGGGAATCGAACCCAGTACCCCGTGATCCAGAGGCAGCACCGCTAGCCACTAGACCACAAGCTGCGGACCTAGTCTCACTACTAAAACTCCACTTCTGTTTTATCTTCGACATTCAGACTGAACAGTGGTGGAGAAAGCCAGCATCCTCGCCTTACGCCCTTTTCTGTCATGTTCTTCCATTTTGATTACCCCACCGCCATGGTTCACGTGTTTATTGTAATTTCCGCGTTTCCCTACAGTTTATACCTATTTTTCTCAGAATTTTAAATATCTTACTGCAATTTACGTTCCCTACCTCCACTGTCACTCACAATGTCAGCAATGTCAGAAGAGAATATCTGGCGCCTTATCCTTTCCGAAAGACAAGGAGTTTGATACGAACAGATTTTCAGTTTTCTTTTCCATTGTTCTGTATATTATTCTTGGTACAAAATTGCACTTATGGGCTGTTAAGCTGATTTTACGATATTTCTCACATTTATTTGCCTTTGATTTCTTCAGAATTGTGCACATCATTTTCTTCCTAAAATGTGATGCTGCCTGCCCACTTTCTTGGATTCCACATGTGACTGACATTAGAAATCCGAATGGATGTTATCCACACCTTCTACCTTATACTATCGATATTCTTCCAAAACCATTCAAAATGCCGACCCTAATAATGGATTGCCTACGTCTTGTAAGTCGATAGATATACCTTCTATCACGTCGGCAAACATTTCCTGTCAATCTTAGAGACCTTTTGGGTAATTTTTCCATCCATGGGCTCCGTCCTCGGCGTTTATTGGTGAAGTTTTAATTATACTCCTAATGTTGCCACCTTACCTTCAAATTTCACTGGAAGGTATTCTGAGTTTTCTACTCTTCTCCACCATAAACGTGGAGCCCTTGACGAGACCAGTAAAGAGAGGTAGATGTTAGCACATATGGTTCTGTACACAACAGCCAGATTGTGTTTCTGGTTCATATGATCACAAATCGGCTGTTCCTGTCCAGCACTGATTTTGAGAGTGACTTATTCTACTGGGCCCTATGGTAGTCGCCGGAAAGTACTGTCGTCGACTCGCTGATACCCACAGCAGTTTGGCGGAGGAGGCTTCCCCAAGTGCACGCTTCACATGATAGCGTCAAAGACGTGTATACGACCTTCAGATGGAGTTTTCCCTGCGTTGGCAACCGCCGACATCCAATGACAAGCCGAATTATCAAATGGTTCAAATGGCTCTGAGCAGTATGGGACTTAACATCTGAGATCGTCAGTCCCCTAGAACTTAGAACAACTTAAACCTAACTAGCCTAAGCACATCACACACATCCATGCCCGAGGCAGGATTCGAACCTGCGACCGTAGCAGTTGCGCGGTTCCGGACTGAAGCCCCTAGAACCGCTCGGCCACCGCGGCTGGCCCCGAATTATCACATGTATTAGGTTGGTCCATAAGTTCGTAGCATTTTTGTTTCGTATATTGTTATTCGTGTTTGCTATGGGATTACTTATCCATTGTCATTTTCATTTGCAGTTCTTTGTTGCTTTGAGTTTACGCTGTCATGTTTTTCATTTAGAGAGTCAGAGGAGCTGTGGACGCTAGAACGTAGAGTGCCAAGTGGGGAAATTGGAATGTTTCCGACGTATTCTTCTGTTTGAGTTCAGTAGATGGATGACAGAGCACGCCACTAAAATTGTTTTCTCGTTTTAAGGAGGATTATTTTAATGTTAGTGACTCACCACATTCAGGAAAATCTTCGGGGCTTGATGAAGATCGTTTGACGTCATTAATTCACAACGGTCCACGTCAGTGGACTCGAGAATTGATGAATATGATGAATTGTGATCATTCCACTATGGTGTGACGTTTGGATGCAATGGGGAAGGATCAAAAATTTGGTTTATGGGTACCTTAAGCGCCAAGCCAAAATCACAAAAATCAGCGGGTGGGCAGATGTATGTCTGCACTTGCTCCTCATCAATCGGCTCGTGAACAACGTCGATCATTCCTATCCAGTATCGTTACCGGTGACGAGAAATGATATCTTTACTCTAACGTAAGGAAAAGAAAGGAAAGGCTGAGCGCAAGCAAAGCAGCAACTCCCCACACAAAGACCTGCGTACATCCACAAAAGATAATGTTATGCATTTGGTGGAACGGCGACAGTGTGGTGTACTACAAATTGCTTTCCGGAGGTGTAAATATTATTGCTGACATTTATTGTCAACACCTGAAAGGTCTTGCCTAAGCAGTGTAAGCACAACGAACGGGGAGACTGAGTAAAGTGGTGCTACTCCACAGTAATGCCCACCCGCATTCTGCTAAACTGGAAAAGAAGACTATACAGGAATTGGGTTGGGAATTCGTTCCGCACCCATCTTTTCCACCTGATCTTGCGCCCTCAGATTTTCACGTTTATCGCTCTCTATCCAATAACCTTCGAGGAACTTCATTTCCGGATGAACATGCTCTCCGAACATGGCTCGACGGATTCTTCCCCTCAAAACTATGTGATTTCTACAGTTGCGGAATCGAAAAATTACTCCAGGGTTGTGCAGCAGCCCTTTTCCTGTTTTCGCTTTTTCGTCTAGTAGGTGAAAGTTTGATTTTATTTTTTACACATTGACTGTCATTGAAGAGTTTTACTTTTATTTAATATTGTCCCGGCTAAGTATCAGTTTGATTACTTTTAAAACCCAATGTTAAACGTGGGTCACTACACGTATATTCTTCCCAACTCTGAGAGAAAAAATTTTTAGTAGCTTTACTACCAATGTTTACAGAAGACGATACTTTAACCTTTCATTCAGTTGTTTTAGTTACGAATCGCTAGTTTGTTCTTGGCATAGATCACGTAACCTTAACGTTTATTAATCTAAGTTAAAATAACGCTCAAGACTTGTATTATGTTTCAAATTAACATCGTCAGTTTATTGACAAGATTTATTAATGAATAGGTTCACTCATACGTTCTCATTCAAAGAAGTTCTTTAATTAGATGTCTAAGTAGGATCCCCGCTAGCATCAGAGATATTAGACAACATCCTGTCACTCTCGGTAAATATGTTATTTATATTTAACATCCGTAAACTGACATTAACTATGATCACTAGTCGCGTGGAGTTAAAGTTTCCCACTATCACAATTCAAAGTCCGAATCCGGTTAAAATTCTCAATTCAGTAAAGCGTTTAAATATTCACACGAATTGACATTAAAGCCAAAGAGATTACTATTCACCTTTCCGTTTATCTAATCTAATAAATGTCCAAATTAAAGTCTTGAAGTGACAGTCCTCAAAAACAATCTCGTCACGATCTGTTCTTGATCCGCGTTTAATAAAGTCCCAATTGTTGTTCTCTAAAGCTGTACGTCCTAAATAACTTCCGAAGTAGAACAGACTAGAGACTAGAGTATCGTAATTACAACGTATGGCTATTTATACTTTAATAAACACTATCTTTGGTGTCCCAGACCTACGTTATGTGACTATAATATTGATTTTCTTACGTATTGGAATAACTAATATTTTAAAATTTTCTACTGTTTTTCCCCCTTCCCATTTTTTAAAAATTTATAATTAAATTTTCCTTTTCTTTTCTTTTGCTTTCTATACTAGATATTTCCCTATATTTGTTTTTTATTTATTTTTCGTAATTACTACTTGTGGAGGGACTTGGGTCATTTTGTGAATTGATATTTTAAGGACATGGGAGCTAATTTTGGAGGTATTTTTGTTTTTTCAACACCGAGAGGTGCTGTAGGTGTTACAGTTAGCAGACTGTTGTAAATAGTGAAGGAGAATTTATTATTCATGCTGAAGTCTTGTTGTGTGTATCTGTTGTATTTACTGAACTTATGGAGAAACGCTATGAACTTATACATCAACCTAGGGTCACAGGAAAATGAGCCATCTTAGATGTATTTCGTGCAACGGCCACAATGGTAAAATTGCAGAAAATCAATTTCATAATGCGGGATGGTGACGTTGTGTTCTCGCGCAGTATCAGGGAAATGTAAAGTGTGGTGTGGAGTAGTTATGAGTGTGAGAGGGGGGGCAATGGTACTGGAATACTAGCGTAACTGCAAGGGCCCACCTTGCTTTGGTTTGAGGAGTGCAGACCATGTTGCATACGTACACATGATCTCTGAGACTCCCACTGCATCCTTAACTAGACCTCACGGATTACTGGAGGCCCGCCACTGAGCAGATGAAAGCAGCCGGTGACGCTGGCCGGGGACGGCGGCTACGTGCGCCGGAGGCGTCGCGCGGCGGCCACGGAGGGCCTCAGTCAATCGTGGCTGTCGGGTAATTGCGGCGCGGCAGTAAATACACGGCCGGGGCCGGGCTGGAGCGGGCAGCGGCGGCCTAATGCTCCGGCGCGTTCATTACGGCCGTGCGGGCCTAATGGCGGCTGTCTCCAGCCGGCCCGCCGCGCTGATCCACGGCCGCCACCGCACCGGCGCCTAATCAGCAGACGGCACTGCGCTGCCGCCGCCACCTCCCCACCTGCCTGCCTGCCCGCTATGCACGCCAGTGGGGGCGCTGCGCGTGCACTGCACGCGAGCGCACTCCCTCCACATACCTGCTGCTATCGACACCGATGTATACCACAAACTCAACACTATGAAGTAAACAGGTTCCCCACCGAATAGTGTATGACAACGCGCTAATGGGAGAACTCGTTAGCGTCCAATAACGGGATTAGCCCGTCACATCGATAAATGAGTAGTCCCACTTATAAGGTGCAATATGAAATGCGGGACAAAGGCATTCATTGAAAGGGGTCTCCGTAAGTTTAAACTTTCTTGAAAGGAAACTTCTCCGTTAGCTTTCAAGTTAACTAAGCCATCCTATGAAGGATTGTGCAGTTCTTCTTTGAATATTGTGTATCTTCACTGGTGTATGTTATCATCTTTCCGACGGTTATATTAAGAAGATCGATACAGTTTTACTCTGTCTGGACAGAAACTTTTATACATTTGAATGTTGTGACTGATTCCACAGACTATCTCGCAGTCACGTAGTCAAATTATTGTATATCGGATCTTTACGCCTATTTATTCCCATTTCTTAATGTTTATCGTCAGCTGCCAATATCTGTATTGAACATTCAACTTTTATAATTTTCTAGCGATGTTAACAGCCAAATTACATCAAAGACCATCGCTAAAACCAATGTTTACTGTTACACACACTAAATTCTATTTATGTTTCTAGAAGTAACGAAAGGGTAAATACATAAAAACCGACAGACCTTTCTGCCCGCCAGCCAGGGTGGCCGAGTGGTTCTAGGCGCTTCGGTCTGGAACCGCGCAACCGCTACGGTCGCAGGTTCGAATCCTGACTCGGGAATGGATGTGTGTGATAATCTTAGGTTAGTTAGGTTTCAGTAGTTCTAAGTTCTAGGGGCTGATGACCTCAGAAGTTAAGTCCCATAGTGCTCAGAGCCATTTGAACCATTTGAACCTTTCTGACTCATCGTCATGATAAACTAGATATTTCTATTTTTCCACCACCCATATAGGAAGAAAAAATTACTATGAATCAGACAAAGGTGCCTTAGGGTTTAAAGGTCGATGTACCACTTGCGAATTTACACAAGTTGTCTCCTTGTACGGGACTCAATTACGACACTATTATTACTATAGTCCTTGATATGCTACAAATTTTTCGACATTCGTTAATTTACTTGAAACAGCTTTGGGTATGGCGATCCGGGTGTGGTAAAGTAGTGAGCTCTGACTCAACATAAAAATGACATATTTGTTGCAGCGCCAAACAATTTACATAAGACTCACACTGGAAACATTAACACATTTAACCTTTACTTGAAACACTAATATAATAATTATATAAGGTTACAAAACATTAACTAAAAGTGCCACTGAAGTAAATGAAACAATGCCGGCCAGTGTGGCCGTGCGGTTCTAGGCGCTTCAGTCTGCAACCGCGTGACCGCTAAGGTCGCAGGTTCGAATCCTGCCTCGGGCACGGATGTGTGTGATGTCCTTAGGTTGGTTAGGTTTAAGTAGTTCTAAGTTCTAGGGGACTGATGACCATAGATGTTAAGTCCCATGGTGCTCAGAGCCATTTAAATGAAACTCTATTATCTTCAAAATAATTTAAAAGTGCTAATGTTTCAATTAAACAATGTCACATCGAAGGGCTTTTGAAAGCGCCATCCCAAATAAGTGAACGTTCAGGTACTGCCAAAAGAAAAGCCCCTAAGGACTCAACTAAAAAAAATACGCTGATACTCAAACACCCAAGGCGCGAGTAATCACATGAAATATTGACTCATTTCAAACGCGCTTGGAGCATTAACAGGAAAAACTGATTGAGAAACATCAATAGCATTTCAAAATCACTTTGAAATACCTACATTATAAACGCCTTCGAATGCCTGAGAACTAACTCAATTCCAACAGGCTTCCATCGACACA